>NW_027515838.1:300000-600000 GCF_048772815.1 Callospermophilus lateralis
TGAAGAGCATGACAAGATGATTAACATTAAACAGGGATGAGAGGAGGAAGGGAGGGAGAAGGGAAATTGCATGGAATTGGAAGGAGACCCTCTGGGTTATACAAAATTACATACAAGAGGAATTGAGGGGAAAGGGAAAAATAATACAAGGGGGAGGAATTTATTACATTAGAGGGAGTAGAGAGAGAAGTGGGGAGGGGCGGGGAGGCCAGGGGGAATAGTAGAGGATACGAAAGGCAGCAGAATACAACAGACACTTGTATGGCAATATGTGAATCAATGGATGTGTAACTGATGTGATTCTGCAATCTGTATACAGGGTAAAAATGGGAGTTCATAACCCACTTGAATCAAAGTGTAAAATATGATATATCAAGAACTATCTAATGTTTTGAACAACCATAAATAAAAATTAAAAAAAAACTCTCTTTGGTGAATAATGAATGCAATTCTAATATTTCTACAGTAACTGACCCAGTTTAACATCAATGCAAGTAGATTCCTATTGGACATGATGTGTATTTTGACGTTCACTTTTATTCAACACTGGTACATTACTATTTCATCAGTTTATGCACATAACAGGATATATATTTCATTCACAATTTAGAAAATTTATAGGCACTTGTTTCACTTTCAATCACTTCCTGCTTCAGAACACATGAATTCCTCCATATTTCTTGATTGGTCTTTTTATGAGACTTTTTTCCAAACATATTATTTTCGATTTCCATAATCACTTTTGAAACAAAACTCACACACACTTCATGATAAACAATAACCCTAAGATTACCATTAGATATATAACTGGTTGGAGTGAATGATTGTATGTCAATATATGATTTCCTATATATTTTCAGATAGCAATTCAATCCATTATTTAAAGTGGAACCAGTTATAATATTTATTCACAGTATGGTCTATTCATGCATTATCTCTATATTCAAAGACACGGGGTACACCACTTTGTACCCCCAATACTAATTTATATGTCTTCAAATATTGCTCCCAGTAATGGTGGAAGAAATACTCATGTCATATGATCTACATACACATTTGATCACAATATTTTTCTGGGCACAAAATGCAAAGATCACACTTATGATTGTACCAAATCCTAAATGGAAAGTGAACATGGATTACTAAAACGATAAATGTCCAGGTTGCCTAATGCTTTCAAATGTCATTCCTATTGGTGACGACATATTTGTTTCTTCCTAAGATTATGTATTCAATCTCAACCCTATTGAAAATGTCTAATCCTATCACTCACTGTATAATTGCCTCATTTCATAATGTCTGTATTGATATTTTCCTTTTTACATATTTTCCCCAGTTCATCATGTGACTGACTCTTCACATGTGCTGAAATTTACATTCACTCTATAACAAAAACCCTATTGCTACAGAACTTTTGCCCCAAATCCTTTACTCACTCTATTTCCTAAAGATACTGACTACCTTCCTAATCCCACCGACTATCTCAATTTGAGTGGATGTTCTCTTCTAAAATCAATCATCCAAGGTGTAAGGTCCTATGCCATTGATTATCGATTTATCTGAGACATCTGTGCAGAACGTAATTATAAGCTAAGTATCCAATCAGGGCCTAATGCCCTTCTGGGCTTCAAATCTTACCTAGATTTCTGTCTCCATACTTATATTTCACCTCTATAATCTTATAAATATCGCAGGTTCCCAATACTATTATCATCCTTCGCAATGATTCGTAACCCAAATCGAACATGTATTAACCCTAACCATACACTCTTACCTTAATCTAACTTTGCAGAAGAGCAGGGACAGAGTTCGTCTTACAATACAGGAATGTAGGGTATCTTCCTCCTGCTGAGAACCTCAAATGTCCATGCAGACTTGATCCCTGGAGAAGATGTAGGCAGCTATGAAGGACCTGAGAGAGCAAATGTCATCTTCCATCGCAAACAACCTTCCCAGGATGAAGGGTTGTGTCTGAATAAGCCTCTCTCTTGTTAATGTAGAGAAGATAGACCAAACCAGGCATGTGTGGAGAGCTATTCCGGGGTCCCTATGGTTGATATACCATTCTAACTTGTAAAAGTGTCACAGGAAGAAAGGGCAGCCTCCATCTCATAGGAGTATTGTAAGCAACAGTTAGGACAAAGTGGTTGCCAAGGCAATGACCTCAAAGAATTCCTGAAGGAAGTAATCTCACCTCACTTCCTTGGTGATGGAACTCTCTGAACTTGGAATCCGGGAAGCCAGGCACCCAGAGCCAGTCTCAGTCCCAGTCCCGTGGTCGTATTTTTTGGATTTACCAAGGACAGAGTCAGTCTTTCTTGGTACCTACTGAGGTGAGGATGAACAAATGTCAGGAAAGCTCTAAAGAGGGGCCTTTCCTGAGAAAGCAGGTAGTGGCTCACCGCTGGCTAGTGACAACTTCACAGATTTGGCCAAGGAGACCATATGTGACACAGGACAGGCGATTTCATCAGAACATAGTTTGGCCCACCAGTCAGAGGACACTCCCAATAGTCACAGACCTACTTGGGGGAAGGAGCTTCCTTTGTGTGTGTGGGTGTGGGTTTGAGATTTTGTCTCATGTTCTGAGAATAGGTAGGAAAGGCGGTTTGTTTGGTTTGGAGTGAACTGTTTCTGGTAAGTCGTTTGACAAGGCCAGTGTTTCTTTGTCTGTGTATCCCACTGTGTCCGTGGTTTTAGATATTAGAAAAGAGAATGAATCATTGGATGTGTCCTGTCTAGACTCAACTTGCCCAATTTATGAATGGACTGCGGCTTGACTTATGGGTGGACAACTCCAACAATCTTCCTAAGTTCCTGTTTTCTTCCTGAATTCTGCCCAATTTATGAATGGACTGCGGCTTGACTTATGGGTGGACAACTCCAACAATCTTCCTAAGTTCCGGTTTTCTTCCTGAATTCTGGCCACTCTCCATAATAGGCTCATGGTTTTGTGTCCAAAATATGTACCACCTCCAAGCTCTGTGACATGGCCATGTACTGGATAGCTGAAAGAAATGGGAGCATCTCAGAAAACTCAGATATCAGTTTGACCAGGAAATTCTAAGTGAAGAAACCCTGCTTTGGGCCTTTTGCTCATCAATTGTTCTGTTGCCCTGAATGTCAGGAAGGCCTTTGCCTCAGGCCACACCATTGTAGAGCCTAAAGAAACAGTTTTCAAATGGAAATGAAAGGGCATCACCTGTGGCTCTTTGCTTAATTGCTTTGGAAAGGGATGTGTCTGAATCAGTCTTTTGGCCCTGTGTGAGACTGTGGCTTAGATTCTCAGCACCTGATGGATCTAAAGAAGGATCCCATGTGTGCATCCAAAACGAAAATGGACAAAAGAGCAGTCAGTGTGGATGAAGTCTCTCGCATTCCTCTGTAAGTGTCCTGTTCTCCATCATGTGAGAACAGTGATCATTTGGTTCAAATGTGTTCCTCAAAACCCTGCAGAGGCTAGCCCATAAGTGCTTGGTTTTTCTCGAGACTCCAATTCACATAAAGAATCTAAAACTCACAGTCAGTAGGCCTCAAATTGGAGAAGCAGTGCCATATTAATGGCAGGCCTATTTGATCACTCTTGGTTCACTAGAAAGATGTCCTGGCCACCCTGATTTTAGGCAAAAGAGGGACAAGGGAGGTTATATTGGACACTGTCTTGGGCTGCACCCCTCATGGAAACCTCCAGCCAGAGGTTATGATGATTGTGTAAATGGAAGAAGATGAGTGCCATGTGGAAGTGTTTTGGATTTAATTGTGGATATTTGTGTGACAGTTGGAAGACATAACAAGGTCTACCTGGGCTTGAACTCTGGTGTGATTCCCCTTATAGACTGAGTTCAGGAACTGATCTCAGAGAAGTATTGCCATGTATTGTGTTGTGATTTAAGAGGCCATGTATGAGAGTCACCCTTGGAAACTGAGATCTAGCCCCAGAGTGGCTTTCCACAGAGCTCTGGGAATTTCAGCCAAGATATCACATGATTTCATTCGAAAGACTTGGCAGCCATAGTTGAGAGTGAAAACACACATGGACCTCATATTGTAGACCTCAATGGGCCTGGCTTAATGTGACCTTTTGGCCATTCTTTGGGAAGCCTTCCCTGTGAGGGTTCTCCAGAGCTTTCATTGAAATAATCTTGCTCACCATTTACTGGTTCCTGAATGAATTGAAACCCACAGTGCCTCCAACTTCATCCTTGAAAAATGTCTAAATAAAAACCATAAAATTTTTGAAATTCCCATGACCAGGTGGCACTGGAGAACCTTTGGATGTCCTGTTGCTGATCATGGATGTACCAGACAGTGCCTTGCTTGACTGGGTTTCATGAAAATGGTGTAGAACAGAGGTGCCATAAAGTTGCAGCCTGCTGAGAAGTGGGCCTAGAGTTTTGGTGGGCAGGAGTGTGATAAAACATCTCTGTTGGAGCAATGTGGATCTTCCATTGGCTTCCAAATGGCTTGTGGATTACATGAAGCAGCCAGCAGACCCTTGTAATTAAAGGCATCTTGTTATATGAAGAGGATTCAGGGCAATGTTCAGAATCAGGTTGCTATGGACAAGGATGCAATGTGGCAAGCTTTGAGGGATAGAAGCGTGGTTGGTGCGTTCTTCTGCAGACTCTTAACCACCGCACATGGCAGAACTCCCTCCAGCACTGTGTCTCAGTTGAACTCCTTGAATTTCATGAAGCAAATACCAAACTCCCAGTTCAGCAGCAAAAACCCCACAAAAAGTGGAGGAGGACCAAATGGCTTCACAGTCCAACGGGGAGACACTTAGTCCCCAGAGGCCACAGTTTACCTAAAAAGAAGAAAATCAACACTGCTACCTCATGTTCATTGGAAAATAAGATACCATGTCCTCCACGTCACATAGAGGCAGAC
The DNA here is from genome assembly GCF_048772815.1 of Callospermophilus lateralis. Lineage (NCBI taxonomy): Eukaryota > Metazoa > Chordata > Mammalia > Rodentia > Sciuridae > Callospermophilus > Callospermophilus lateralis. The sequence goes on from NW_027515838.1 coordinate 304,891, forward strand.
CCAGCTTTGATGGTCTCACTACAAAGGAAGCCAATTCTCCTGACAACAACATAATTTTCACGTTCCCAAACTCAGTGGCAGTTGCTCTAAAAGTTTTTAGGCCAGCAGAGCTCCATGTTTGTGGAGTGTTTACCCTGTCCCTTACTTTTGAAAACTCCTCTACAACCTCCAAGGTTGTGAACTCCTGAGCATTTTCCATTCCAGATATGTATTCACTGATTTTCTATCTATTCTCCTCTAACTGTGTCTTACTTGGGGTGAAGGTAATTTCAAGGCATTGTTCTGGATGAGAGTGGGAGGATATTTGTGCAGCATAAATTTGCATACAAATTGGATTCAATTTCCAATTTTCCTTTTGAAATACTGAATCCCTGACACTAACCCATACCTACTAGACTCAGACAACTCATCCTAATATGATAGAGAAAAATAACACAAACCTATAGAAATACAAGCAGTTCATTGGAGGCATGTTGTATAGTTGGACTTGCATTTTGCATTATACAAGGTAGGAGTTATAAATCTGGTCAATGTTTAATAGAAAAAGATCTCCATGTGTTTTTAAAGTTAACAAATATGAGAATTCATGTTTCCCTTTCTCTTTAGCCTATTCACACTTATATATTTATATGCATATATAGAATCCTACCAGGTATCACACGTACATCTTTGTGAGGTGGCTGACTTGGCAGATACAAATTGTGAGAAGAGATCACTCCTCCTAAACGCTGTTGGAACTGAAAATTCAACGTATAGGGAGCGTCCTAGTAGAACAACATTGTACATAAACTCATGTTCAGTAAAATAAACATTTTTGCATCTGTGGATGATATATATTTACTGATGAATTTCGATTAGCATTTATATTGCTACTTTTTAATGTCTGTGAGTGTTTTTTATTTTTGTGTGTGTGTGTGTGTATACGCTCTCCAGATTTTTCAAAATATGAAATATATGTGTCTAATATACACTCTCTAAATTCATTCATGTTCATGTATGTAGATTTTTAATCAACATTTCACAAGATTATTCTCAGAAATATTCATCCACCTGAAATACATATTTGTTTCCTAGTACTGAAAACTAACTTCAGGGAATGATGCATACAAATCCTAATTATTCTACAGTAACTGACCCAGTCTAACATCAATGCAAGTAGATTCCTATGGGACATGATATGTAATTCTTTATTCATTTGTATTCGACACTGGTACATTATTATTTCTTCAGTTTTTGCACATCATAGGATATACATTTCATCCACAAGTTTACAACTTAATATGCATTTGTTTCAACTTTCACCACTTCTTGCTTCAGAACACATGTATTGTCAGGGTTTCTTGACTGGTCTTTTCATGAGACTTCTTTCCAAACACATTATTTTGAATTTCCATAATCATTTTGAAGCAAAACTCACACACTCTTCATGATAAACCAAAACACAAATATTTCCATTACATATATACCTGGTTGGAATGAATGATTGTATATCAATATACGATTTCCTTTAATTTTTCAGATATTAGATCAATTCATTTTTTAAAGTTGAAAAAAGTTATATTATTTATTCACATTAGGGTCTATTCATGCTTTATCTCTATATTCATAGACACAGGGTACACCTCTTTGTACCCCCGATTCTAATTTTACATCTTCAATATATTGCTCGCAGAAATGGTGGAAGACATACTCATGTCACCTGATGTACATATACATTTAATCAAAGTAATATTCTGGACAAAAAAATGTAAAGGTCACATTTATGATTGTACCAAAGCCTAAATGTAAAGTGTACATGGATTACTAAAAACATCCATGTCCAGGTTGCCTAATGCTGTCAATTGTCAATCCTATTGGTGACTACATATTTGTTTCTTCCTAATTTATATATTCAAACTCAACCCTGTTGAAAATGTCTAATCCTATCACTCACTTTATACTTTGCCTGATTTCATAATGTTTCTATTGATATCTGCTTTTTTACATATTTTCCCAAGTTGATCCTAGTGACTGACACTTCATATGTGCTGACATTTACATTCACTCTATAATCAAAACCCTATTGCTAAAGAACTTTTGGTCCAAATCCTTTAATCACTCTTCTTTCTAAAACTACCGACTATCTTCCTAATCCTACCGTCTATCCCTTTTTGATTGGATGTTCTCTTCTACATTCAATCATCCAATGTAAAAGGTCCTATGCCATTGTATATCGAATTATCTGAGACAACTTTGCAGAGCATAATTCAAAGCTAAGTATCCCAATCAAGGGAAAAACCCTTCTGGGCTTCAAATCATACCTAGATTTCTGTTTTCATACTTATATTTCACCAGATCTTAGAGAAGACGGACCATTTCAGGGGAACATAGTATGGCCCACCAGTCAGAGGACAATCTGGATAGTCACAGACCTAATTGGGGGAAGGAGGTGCCTTTGTGGGAGTGGGTATGGGTTTATTGTTTTGTCTCATGTTCTGAGAATAGATGGGAAAGGCGGTTAGTTTGGTTTGGAGTGGACAGTTTCTAGTAAGTCATTTGACAAGGCAAGTGTTTCTATGTCGGTGTATCCCACTGTGTCCGTTGTTGTAGATATTGGAAAAGAGAATGCATTAATGGATGTGTACTGTCTAGTGTAAATCTTCCCATAATTCAACCTGCCCAATATGTGAATGGAGTGCAGCTTGTCTTTTTGATGTGCAACACCTGCTATCTTTCTAAGTTGCTGTTTTCTTCCTGAATTCTGGCCACTATCCAGAATAGGCTCATGGATTTGTGTCCAAAATATGTACCACCTCCAAACTCTGTGACATGGCCATGTACTGGATAGCTGAAGAGAATGGCGAGCATCTCAGAAAATGCAGATATCAGTGTGACCAGGAAAGTCTCAGTGGAGAAACCCTGCTTTGGGCCTTTTGCTTACTTATTGTTGTTTTGCACTGAATGTCAGGAAGTTCTTTGCCTCAATCCACCACTTTGTGAAGCCTGAAGTAAACAGTTTTCAAATGGAAATGAATGTCATCACCTGTGGCTCTTTGCTTAATTGCTTTGGGAAGGGATGTGTCTGAATTAGTCTCTTGGCCATGTTTGTGTCTATGACTTAGATTCTCAGCACCTGATGGATCTAAAGAATGGTCCCATGTGTGCGTCCAAAGCCATAATGGCAAAAAAAAAATCATTCATTATGGATGAAGTCTCTTGCCTTCCTCTGTTAATTTCCTGAACTCCATCAAGTGAGAATAGGGATTCTTTGGGTCAAATGAGTTCTTCAATTCCCTGCAGAGGTGCTTGGGTTTTCGCATAACTCCAAATCACATAAAGAATTGATACCTGAAATCAGTAGGCATCAAATTGGAGAAACACAGAAGTATTAACGGCAGGCTTATTTGATCACTTCTCGTTCACAGAAACGGTGTCCAGGCCACCCTGACTTTAGGCAAATGAGGGGCAAGCGAGCTGATTTTGGACACTGTCTTGGCTTTTCTCATGACTCCAATTCACATAAAGAATCTAGACCCCACAGTCAGAGAGCCTCACATTGGATAAGCGGAGCAGTATTAAGGGCAGGCCTATTTGATCACTCCTGATTCACAGGAAGGGTGCCCAGGCCACCCTGAAGTTAGGCAAAAGAGGTGCAAGAAGCTTATTTTGGACATTCTCTTGGGCTGCACAACTCATGGAAAACTCCAGGAAGAGGTTATGATTAGTGTCTATATGGAAGAAGAATAGGGCCATGAGGGAGTATTTTGGTTTTAATTGTTTTCATTTGAGTCGCGGTTGGAAGAGTTGTCTGGGTCCACCTGGACTTGAACTCTCGTGTGATTCTCCTTATAGACTGAGTTCTGGAACTGACCTGAGAGAAGTATTGCCATGAATTGTGTTGGGATTTTAGGAGGCCAGGCATGAAGTTGCCATTGGAACCTGAGATCTAGGCACAGGTTGGCTTTCCACAGAAGACTGCGAATCTCAGCCAGGATATTACATGATTTTATTCTGAAAGACTTGGCATGCATTATTGAGATTCAAAACACACATGGACCTCGCTTTATAGACCTCAATTGGCCTCGCTTCATGTGACTTTTTGGCCACTCTTTGGGTAGCCTTGCCTGTGAGAGTGCTCCAGAGCTTTCCCTGAAATTAGCTTCCTAACCCTTTAATGGTTCCTGAATGAATTGCAAACCACAGTGCCTCCAACTTCATCCGTGAAAAATTGCTAGATAATTACCATGAAATTTTTAAAATTCCCATGACCAGATGTCACTGGAGGACCTTTGATGTCCTGTTGATGATCATGAATATACCAGACAGGGCCTTGATTGACTGGGTTTCAGGAAAATGGTGTAGAACAGAGATGCTGGTAAGTAGAAGCCTAGTGAGTAGTGGGCCTAGAGAAGTGTTACACAAGTGAGTGATAAAACATCTGTGGTGGGGCCATGTGGATCTTCCACTGGCTTCCAAATGGCTTGAGACTGACATGGTGCAGCCATCAGACCCATATACGTAAAGGCATATTTTTATATGGAGAGGTTTTAGGGCAATGTTCAGAATCATGTTGCTATTGTCAAGGGGGCAAGCTACGTGGGATAGAACCCTGGTTGGTGCATTCTCCTGGAGACCCTGCACACCACAGCTGACAGAACTCCCTTCAGCACTGTTTCCCATTTGAACTCGTTGTATTTAATGAAGCAAATTCCAAACTCCCAGTGCAGCAGCAAGAAACACCACGATAATTGGAGGATGACCAAGTTGTTTCACAGTCCACACGGGGAGACACTTAGCCCTCAGTGGCCACAGTTTACCTACAAAGAGAGAATTCAGCACTGCTGCCTCATTTTTATTGAAAAATAAATAACCATGTCCTCCAGGTCACATAGATGCAGATCGAGCTTTGATTGTCTCACTACAAATAAAGCTAAAGCTCCTGAAAACAACATATATTTTAAGTTCCCAACCTTAAAGGCAGATTCTCAAAAAGTCTTTAGGCCAGCAGAGCTCCATATTTGTGGAGTGTTTACCCTGTCCCTTACTTTTGGAAACTCCTCTACCGCCTCCAAAGATGTGAAATCTGGAGCATTTTCCATTCCTGATAGGTATTCACAGATTTTCTAACTCTTCTCTTCTAATTGTGTCTTACTTGGGGCGAAGGTAATGTCAAGGCATTGTTCTGGAGGAGAGTGGGAAGAATTTTCTGTAGCATATATTTGCATAAACATTGGATTCAGTTTTCTATTTTCCATTCAAAATACTGAATCCCTGACTCTAACCCATACCCGACCAGACTCTGACTACTAATTCTAATATGATGGAGAAAAATAACCCAAACAGAATCGAAATACAAGCAGTTCAGAGTAGGCCTGGTGTATTGTTGTACTTTTCTTTTGCATGATACAGAGTTGGAGTTATGAATCTAGTCAATTTATTGTTGAAATAGTTGTCCATGTATTTTTAAGGTTAACAAATATGTGAATTCCTGTCTCCCTTTCTCTGTATTCTTATATGCACATATAGATTCCTCCCTGGTACCACACGTACATTCTTGTGAGGTGGCTGACTTGGCAGATACAAATTGTTAGAAGAGATCACTCCTACTAAACTTGTTGGAATTGGATATTCAACCTATGGTTGAGCTTGCTAGTTGAACAGCATTATACATAAATCCATGTTCAGTAAAATTAATATTTTTAGATCTGTGGATGGATGATATATATTTTATAATGAAGTTTGATTGACATATATTTTGCTACTTTTTTGTCTGTGTGTGTGTTTTGTATATATATATATATATATATATATATATATATATATATATATATATATACACTCTCCAGATTTTTCAAAATATGAAATATATGTGTCTTATATACACTCCCTAAATTCATTCATGTTTATTATGTGGATTTATAATCAACTATTCACAAGATTATTCTGAGAAATATTCATCCACCTGAAATTTGCCTAATGCTCTCAAATGTCAATCCTAATTGTGACTACATATTTGTTTCTTCCTAAGATTATATATTTAAACTCAACCCTGTTCAAAATATCTAATCCTATCACTCACTTTATACTTTGCCTGATTTTGTAATGTCTCTATTGATATCTGCTTTCCTACATATTTTCCCCAGTTCATCATTGTGACTGACTCTTCACCTGTGCTGACATTTACATTCACTCTCTAATCAAAACCCTATTGCTAAATAAATTTTTTTCCAATTCCTATACTCACCCTTCTTCATAAAAGTACTGACTATCTTCCTAATGCTACAGACTATCGTTTTTGACTGAATGTTCTCTTCTACATTCAATCATCCAAGTAAATTTGGGGCGAGCTTCAGAGGAGGAGACCACCAACAGACTATCTCTTGCAACATCAAAGGGTTTTTTGGGTGTCCAGCATGCTGGGACTCAGAGATCACTTGAATAGAGCAGATAGCCCTGAGAATAGCTTAAATAGAGCTTATATACTTTCCCTGGAGAGGGCAGGGAGGGAATTTTATTGATGGGTCAGGGTGAGAGGGTGGTTTGCATTCACCTGGGTGAGGGAGTACATTCTGCAGTTGGGCAGTTGGGGACAGAACATTCTGGGAACAAGATTTGCAAGCATTTCTCAAGATTTCAATAGTGTTTTATTAAGCATACAGAAAAACAAGAAGTGACAAGTACCTATTTTATTAAACTTTAATTCCCCACTTCTTCTTCTGGCTACTTTTAATCATAAAAATGATCATTGGAGGGTGTCACATTCTATGTCTGCTAGTGGGGTATTACCATAAGTTTAACTCGTCCAATTTGAGCCTGGAGAAAAGAAATTACACGGTTGAGCAAACAGGATTTTATAGTTAGCAATAATATGAGGATTATTATTGAACCGGCCAGGGTTGATAAAAACGTAGTTAACCAGGAGGAGTGTGTGAACCAAGACTCAAGCCACCCTTTTTGGGCCTCTCTCTCTTGTTGATGCTCTTCAAGGTGTCTTTTAAATTTACTCATAGATTTTATTACAACTCCAGTATGGTCAGCATAAAAACAACATTCTTCCCTCAATGCAGCACAAAGGCCCCCTTCTCTAATGAAGAGGAGGTCCAACCCTCAACTGTTCTTTAAAACAACTTCAGAGAGAGAGGTTAAAGATTCATGCAAAGCTCTGATGGAGGTTTCTAATATCTTAGTTTTGCTCTATTGCTTCTTCTAATTGGGTCATTTGCTGTGTCCCATGGACAATGGCAGTGGTTCCTGTGCCCACCCGTGCAGCAACTCCTATTCCTAATAGGATGGCTAAAGTGAGGGATACAAGTTCCCAGTGGAACCGGTTGTATGCCCCCCCTATTTGATCTTCAAACGAACCTGCGTCATGATAGAGCTTTCTGGGAAACATCTGCAACATTTCAAAATAATCACATCTGTTGACCATTTCATGAAAACATAAACAATGTTTAAGTATATAGAATTATGCTGTTGTAGGGACAGACAAGGCAAGGCACCTAAGATAGCACTGAAGACAGGGAAACAGTCCTATATTGTTGCAACTGGATTCAGAGGGCATTGCTTCTGTTGTAATCAATTAGTCCCCTGAAACTCAAGTTTAGGTAGTTTCAGAATTGTGTACCCAACATATAAGGGATGGGGCTCAGAAGTTTACAGTCTGCAGAAGTTCAAAAAAGCAGTATATGTTTCTGATTTTTCCTCTGTTCTGGGCAAGTTAAATTTTCAAGGACACCTGGGAGGAGGAGAGCTTTTTATTCCCTTTCTTATTTTCCCCCTGCCAGCTGTTACAACGGAGCCCAGTTGGTAATTTCTTTATCTTAGAAATGTGGCCATTTCTGTGAAGCCCCAGCTGAAGGCCAGAGGACTTGTTCACATATTTTGTGAAAAACTAGTTAGGGGTTGTCTAGCTTAGAAGTACTGAGTTTTTCAGCCAGTGGCCAAGTATAACAGGGCAATACAAAAAGAGAAAGTTTATCTACATTGAACTCTTTATAGAAACTCTATGCTGAAAGTTCTAAAGTCAGCCATGGTGAAGACTTCTGGAGAAGGACATTTAAGACTTTTCTGTGGGCCTGGTACAGAGGGGGAATACGGGGAAGGTGGGGCTGAGAGAAGCTCCGAGGATCTGAGAATGAGGAAAAAGAGAGATGTAAAAGAATAATTGGAAAGGTGTTTGGGAATTTCCTAGCAAAAAACTTGAGCAGTAGAACAGGTAGAGAAGAGCAGAAAACGGGAGTGAGTATCCCAAAATCCTGTGAAGGACTTTAAATTTTAGTAACCTGTTTTCAGTGATGACAAAGCAACTTTAATGGCCATTTATATTACATCTTGGATAAGGGTCTGAGAGCTCTCCTCAGCTCGTTTGAGCTTTGGGTTAGCTGGAAAGAGGACCTGGTGGGACCCGGTGTGGGCACTGACAGGAAGAGAGAGGAGTGAGTGGGTGGAGGGGTACCTCAGTACCTGCTACCTCACAAGCGGGCAATTGTCTGAGAACTGGTGGAGGTTTGGGATTCTGATCTAGTAATTGGAGGGGAGAAATCCCGTTGCTGAAGTGGGAGTGACAGCAGAGAGTCTGGAGCAGAAGGCTGAGGATAAAAATCTATTGGAGAAGCATAGTTCAGGATGTGAGTGAAGGAGGGAAAGGGCTTCCACATAGGGGAATCTCCTTTCACCCTTTTGAGCACTTGCAGAAGTTAAAAAGGTCACGCAAAATTTGAGGATCTAGAGACCCCTCTGGGGGCCATCCTTTTTCTGTTGTCTACTTGGTAATATGGCCAATGCTGTGTACTGAATTTGATGAAGTATTGGGGTTCCATCAGGCAGCCTCTGTATGCTCACATCTCCATGACATACAGAAGAAGGCGGTTTTTCCCCCACACAGCCGTTACTGTTTGTGGCTTTGATAGTTTCCCGGGCAAACAAGTAATCTAGGCTAGCCAACCTGCATCTGGCTCGCATGTCCCTACATCCATAATTTTTGTTTCCATTATCTATGGTACACAAGGGATTTAATGGTATTTTAGTGGGATTTTCTTCATCAGGGATATCCCAATAGAAAAAACCTATGGCCAGCTGACAAATGTCTGGGTGGAGAGATGGCCACCAGGTCCCTAAGGAGGATGTATGTGAGATCGATTATACACTTTTCCAGTAGGATTTGTGATCAGCCATCGCTGCTTAAAAGGCTGATGAGGGTTAGGACTACTTGTGGCCAAGGGGAGAGTATATAACCTTATCCACATGGCGAATACACAATTTGAAACTGTTACCAGTCTTTTCCAGTTTCCAGAAAGATTCTGGACAAGGAGCAGGCTTGAGATGAGAGGCATGGATCCAAGAAGTGATTCTGTATACCTTTACCACTGTAGGTGTTATAAGTAGCACCTGGTATGGTCCTTTCCAGCTGGGTTCCAGGGATGACACCTGATGTCATCTTACATACATGAAGTCTCTTATTTGATATGGATGTGGAATCCCCTGGTACACAGTTTGTTACGCAGTGGGCACCTATTTTCACAGGTATCACTGAGTTCTTTCAAGAGCTTTAAGTCTGTCAAGCAAGAGGGTGTGGAAAGGATCCTTAGGTCTTACAGTTGGGCTTAGGACCCTTACTGGACGAGGGCCACCATAGAGAATTTCTCAGGGGGTAAGGTTACTCAAAGAAACAGAAGGATTTTTTCTTGCATGAAACATTGCATAAGTCAGGAGCACAGTCCAATCTTTTATGCTGGTCTCTAAGCTTAATTTCGTTAAGGTCTCTTCAATGGTTCTATTCATTCTTTCTACTTGTCCTGAACTCTGGGTTCTATAAGCACAATATAACTTCCAATTAATCCCCAGGTTCCTGGCTAACCCCTGACTTACCTGGGCCATGAACATCGGTCCATTATCAGATCCTATTACCAGCTTAGCTTCCTCCAATGGTAGAGAGGCTTAGTCAGCAGCAGGGGAATCACTTAGAGTGTGTTGTGTGTTAGGGGACGAGGGCAGGGGATAAGGAGAGGAGGAAGAGTCCAGTAGAGTCAAATCTTGTGACTCAGGGAAAACAGAGGGTGGAGGAGGAGGAAGAGGTGAGGGTTTGAGAGATCATGTGGGAAGGAGTATGAGCAGAGGCATGGGCAAGGAAAGGCTTCACCCATGGAGGAGGAGATTTGCAGAGGTCCTGAAAAGTTAAGATATATTTCTGTTGATCAGGATGGCTATGTGGCCCTGGCTGAAAGACAATATCTCTGACTTTATAAATTAGTGGGAAGTAGAAAGATCTTTCTTGGGGCCATACGACTCCAAAGATGGGCCATTCTGAGGCACAGAGAGTCTGCCAGGTCCAGCGTTTTACTAAAAAAAGAAAGATTCTGAGCCCTTAAGCGGACTTTGGTTCAGTGATCAAGGGTCAGGGACGGAGGCATTGAAGTGCTCTGTCCCATAATGAAAGGTACACAAACAGTAAAAGCAAAGACACATGACACAGATAAGACAAGACCATAAAGACAGGCAATGGACATCCAACACTGAGACCAGGAATGCGTAGCCGGCAAAACCCGATAGGATGGCAATACCGAATCTAAAAGAAAATATCACTGAGTCGATGAAGCAATTGTTCCTTGATTCTCCGAGTCCTCTTTGGGGTCCCCCAGGGAGGTGCCCTATGTCTCTGTGACACGTCTCTCAGCCACCGTCGGAGAGACCCCAGGCTCTTCATCGCCAGCAATTTTGCCAAGCCCTAACATGACACCTGAAACCAGAAAGAGGCGCCTTACTTGCTCCGAGAGGAGCCCGTTGGGCTCTCTCATCCGCCACTGCCGGAACTCGGTGGAACCTCAATATGTAAAGGTCAGGTGAGTGTTGGAGGAAGAGACTACCAAGAGACTGTCTCATGCAACAGCAAAGGGTTATTTTGGGTCCAGCTTGCTGGGGCTCACAGCTAACTTAAATAGATCAGAGAGCTCTGAGAACAGCTTATGCAGAGCTTACATACATTCCTTGGAGATGGAAGGGAGGGAAGTTTACTGATGTGTAAGGGTGAGTGGGCGGTTCGTGTGACACCGAGTGAGGCAGTACATTCTGCAGTTTGGCAGTTGGGAACAGTACATTCTAGAACAAGATTAGCAAACATTTCTCAAGATTTCAACAGTGTTTTTTTAAGCATACAGAAAAACAGGAAATAGCAAGTACCTATTTTATTAACCTTTCACTACCGACTATCCTTTTTTGACTGGATGTTCCTTCTACATTAATTCATGCAAAGTACAAGGTCCTATGCCACTGTATATCGATTTATCTGAGACATCTCTGCAGAACGTAATTCAATGCTGCGTATCCCAATCAAGGGCCCAATGCCCTTCTGGCCTTCAAATCATACTTAGATTTCTTTTTTCATACATATATTACACCTATATATTCTTATACACATAGCAGGTTCCCAATACCATTATTCATCCAGCACAATGATTTCTAACCCAAATCAAACATGTTTTTAACCATAATCATACACTATTCCCTCAATCTAACTTTATAGAACAGCAGGGAAAGAGTTGATTTTACAATACAGAAATGTAGGGAAACTTCCACCTGCTGATAACCTCAAAGGCCCATGCAGAAATGATCCCTGGAGAAGATGTAGGCAGCTATGAAGGACCTGAGAGACCAAAAGTCATCTTCCATGGCAAACAACCCAGTCAGGATAAAAGGTTGTGTCTGAATCAGATTCTCTTCTTAATGTAGAGAACATGGACCAAAACAGGCCTGTGTGGAGATCTATTCCTGGGTGCCTATGGTTGATATACCATTCTAACTTGTGAAAGTGTCACAGGAAGTAGGGGCAGCCTCAATCTCATGGGACGCTTGGAAGTAACAGTTAAGACAAAGTGGTTGCCAAGACAGGGACCTCATTCAGTTCAGGAAGGAAGTGACCTCACCTCACTTCCATGGTGATGGAACTCTCTGAACTTTGGATCCAGGAAGCCAGGCACCCATAGCCAGTTCAAGTCCCAGTCCCTATGGTCTCACTTGTTTGGATTTACTAAATGCAGTCAGTCTTTCTTGGTACCTTCAGACGTGAGAAGGCCAAATGCCAGGAAAGCTCGGAAGCGGGGCTTTTCTTGAGAAAGTCGTTAGTGGCTCACCGTTGGCTCCTGAGAAGTTCACAGAGTTTGCCAAGGAGACCAGATCTGAGACAGGACAGGCCATTTCGGGGGAACGTATTATGGCCTAGAAGTCAGAGGACACTCCGGATAGTCAAAGACCTACTTAGGGGAAGGAGGTGCCTTTGTGGGTGTGGTTGTGGGTTTGTGGTTTTGTCTCATTTTCTGAGAATAGGTAGGACAGTCGGTTTGTTTCATTTGAAGTGGACTGTTTCTAGTAAGTCTTTTCACAGGGCGAGTGTTTCTATGTCTGTGTATTCCACTGTTTCCGTGGTTGTAGACATTAGAAAAGAGAATTCATCAATGGATGTGTCGTGTCTAGTAGAAAGCTTCTCAGCATTCATATTGCCCCGTTTATGAATGGACTGTAGCTTGCCTTATCGATGAGCAACACCTGCTACCTTCCTAAGTTTCTATTTTCGTCCTGAATTCCGGCCAATTTCAAGAATAGGCCCATGGTTTTGTGTCCAAGATATGTACCACCTCCAAGCTCTGTGACATAGCCATGTACTGGATAGCTGTAGGTGATGGCGAGCATCTCAGAAAACTCAGATATCAGTGTGACGAGGACAGTCTCAGAGGAGAAACCCTGCTTTGGGCCTTTTGCTTACCTATTGTTCTGTTGCCCTGAATGTCAGGAAGTTCTTTGCATCTGGCCACCCCTTTGTGAAGCCTGAAGAAAACAGTTTTCAAATGGAAATGATTGGGCATACCTGTGGCTCTTTTCTTAAGTGCTTTGAAAAGGGATGTGACTGAATCAGCCCCCTGGCCCTGTGTGTGGCTGAGGCTTAGATTCTCAGCACCTGTGGATCTAAAGAAAGTTCCCATGTTTGCATCCAAAGGAAAAATGGCAGAAAGAGCAGCCATTGGGATGAAGTCTCTCGACTTCCTCTGTAAGGTTCCTGAACTCCATCAAGTGAAAATAGGGATCCTTTGGGTCAAATGAGTTCTTCAAAACCTGCAGAGGCTAGCCCATAGGTGCTTGGTTATTTCATGACTAAAATTCACATAAAGAATCTAAACCAAACAGTCAGTAGGCCTCAAATTGGAGAATTGGAGCGGTATTAATGGCAGGCCTATTTGATCACTCCTGGTTCACAGGATGGGTGTGCAGGCCACCTTTACTATAGGCAAATGAGGGTCAAAGGAGCTTATTTTGAACACTGTCTTGGTCTGCTCCCCTCATGGAAACCTCCAGCAAAATTATGATGAGTGTCAATATGAAAGAAGATGTGGGCCATATGGGAGTGTTCTTGTTTTAATTGTGGTAATTTGTGTGGTAGTTGGAAAAGATGACTCGGATCACCTGGGCTTGAACTCTGGTGTGATTCCCCTTAAAGAATGAGTTCTGGATCTGACCTCAGAGAAGTATTGTCGTGAGTTCTCTTGGGATTTTACTAGGCCACACGTGAGAATCGCCTTTGGAAATTGAGATCTAGGCCCAGGATGGCTTTCCACAGAGCTCGGGGATTCTGAGCCAGGATATCACATGATTTAATTCTTAAAGACTTGGCAGCCCTAGTTGAGAGTCCAAACACATATGGACCTCACATTGTACACCTCAATGTGTCTGGATTCATGTGACCTTTTGGCCAGTCTTTTGGAAGGCTTTTCTGTGAGTGTTCTCCAGAGCTTTCATTGAAATGAGCTTCCTCACCATTTAATGGTTCCTGAATTAATTGAAACCCACAGTGCCTCTAACTTCATTTTTGAAAAATGACTAGATTCATACCATAAAATTTTTGAAATTCCCATGACCAGGTGGCACTGGATAAACTTTGGATTTCCTGTTGCTGATCATGAGTGTACCAAAGAGTGCCTTGATTGACTGGGTTTCGTGAAAATGGTGTAGAACAGAGATGCCAGTAATTTGGAGCCTAATGAGTAGTGGGCCTAGAGAAGTGGACTGTAGGTGTGTAAATAAATATTTTTGGTAGGACCACCTGGATCTTCCATTGGCTTCGAAAGACTTGCGACTGACATGGTGCAGGCAGGAGACCTTTATATGTAAAGGCATCTTGTCATATGGAGAGGTTTCAGGGCAATGTTCAGAATCAGGTTGCTATAGTCAAGGTGAAAGCTATGTAGGATAGAAGCCTGGTTCGTACATTCTCTTTGCGTCCCTGACCAACCACACATGACAGAACTCCCTCCAGCATTTTGTCCCAGTTGAACTCCTTGTATTTCGTGAAGCAAATACCAAACTCCCAGTGCAGCAGTAAGAAACACCCTGGAAAGTGGAGGATCACCAAATGGCTTCACAGTCCACACGGAAAGACACTTAGCTCCCAATGGCCACAGTTTACCTACAAAGAGAGAATTCAGAACTGCTCCCTCATGTTCATTAGAAAATAAGGACCATGTGCTCCAGGTCATAGAGATGCAGACCCAGATTTCATGGTGTCACTACAAACGAAGCTAAATCTCCTAACAATTACATATATTTCTTGTTCCCAACCTCAGAGGAAGTTTCTCAAGAAGTCTCAAGGCCAGCACAGCTCCATGTTTCTGGATTGTTTACCCTCTCCCTTACTTTTGGAAACTGTTCTACCACCTCCAGTGTTGTGAACTCCTGAGCATTTTCCATTCCACATATATATTCAGATTTTCTAACTCCTCTCCTCTAATTGTGTCTTACTTTTAGCGATGGTTATGTCAAGGCATTGTTCTGGATGAGAGAGGGAAGATTTTTGTGTATCACATTTTTGCATACACATTAGATTCATTTTCCTTTTTTCCATTTGAAATACTGAATCCCTGACACTAACCCATACCCTACTAGACTCTGACTACTAATCCTAATATCATGGAGAGAAAGAAACCTAACCGAATAGAAATACAGGCCTTTCATAGGAAGCATGGTGTATACTTCTATTTGCCCTCTGCATTATCAAGAGTATGTTTTTTAAATCTAGTCAACTTTTCATTGTAATATTTCTCCATGATTTTTTAAAATTATCACATATATAAATTCCTGTCTCCCTTTCTCTGTATCCTATTCAGCACATGTATTTTTTTATACATATATATATAATATCCTACCTGGTATCACACGGACAATCTTGTGAGCTCCCTGATTTTGGAATATAAAATTGTGAGAACAGATGACTCTCCCTAAATAATGATGGGACTGAAAATTCAACCTATGGGTGAGCTTCCTAGTGAAAAACACTATACATAAATCCATGTTCAGTAAAATGAATATTTTTGGATATGTGGATGAATTATATTTCATGATGAATTTCAATTGGCATATATATTGCTAAATATTAATGTGTGTGTGTGTGTGTGTGTGTATGTATTTTTTTTTAAATCTGGAAAAAAAATATATATGTGTATATATATATACATATATATATTATATATGTATATATATGTATATATATTATATATATATATATATATATATTATATATATATGTATATATATTCTCCAGATTTTAAAAAAATATGAAAAATATGTGTCTTATTATACACTCCCTAAATTCATTTATATTCATGTATGTGGGTTCAAAATCCAATTTTTACAAGATTATTTTCAGCAATATTTATACACCTGTAATACATATTGGTTTCCTACTACTGAATACTAAGTTCAGTAGGTGGTGCATACAAATCCTAATATTTCTACAGTACCTGACCCAGTTTAACATCAATGCAAGTAGATTGCTATGGGACATGATGTGTATTTTGAAGTTCATTTTTACTCAACACTGGTACATTACTATTTTTTCAGTATATGGACATCATTGGATATATTTTTTCACCCACAACTTCACAAAATTATAGGCATTTGGTTCACTCTCATTTACTTACTACTTCAGAACACATGTATTCCTCCATGTTTCTTTACTGGTCTTTTCACTAGACTTCTTTCTAAACACATTATTTTTGATTCCATAATCATTTTTGAAGCAATACTCACTCTTCACGATAAACCGTAACCCTAATATTACCATTACATATATAACTGGTTGGAATGATTGTATATATATCAATATAAGATTTCCAATACATTTTCAGATGCAAACTCAATCCATTATTTAAAGTTGGAACCAGTTATATACTTTATTCACAATCTGGTCTATTCATGCAACATCTCAATAATCATCAACACAAGGTACACCTATTTGTATCACCAGTACTAATTTATAAGTTTCCAGAATATTACTCCCCATAATGGTGGAAGAAATACTCATGTCACCTTATCAACATATAAATTTTATCACGGTAGTATTCTGGACAAAAAATGCAAAGGTCACACATATGATTGTACCAAAGCCTAAATGGAAAGTGACCATGGATTACTAAAAACATCCATGTCCAGGGTGCCTAATGCTCTCAAATGTCAATCCTATTGATTACTACATATTTGTTTTTTCCTAAGATTATATATTCAACCTCAAGCCTGTTGAAAATGTCTAATCCTATCACTCAGTTTATACTTTGCCTGATTTCCTAATCTTTCTATTGATATCTGCTTTCCTACATATTTTTCCCTGTTCATCATTGTGACTGTCTCTTCACATGTGCTGACATTTACATTCACTCTCTAACTGAAACCCTATTGCTAAAGAACTTTTGGTCCAATTCCTAGTCTCACTCTTCTTCCTAAACCTACTGACTATCTTCCTAATCCTACAGACTATCCCTTTTTGACTGGATGTTCTCTTCTACATTCAATCATCCGAGGTACACGGTCCTATGCCATTGTATATCGATTTATCTGAGACCTCGGTGAAGAACATAATTCAAGCTCAGTATACCAATCAAGGTTCTGTTGCCCTGAATGTCAGGAAGGTCTTTGCCTCAGGCCACCCCTTTGTGAAGCCTTAAGAAAAAAAATTTCAAATGGAAATAAATGGGCATCACCTGTGGCTCTTTGCTTAATTGCTTTGGAAAGGGATTTGTCTGAATCTGCCTCTTGGCCCTGTGTGAGGCTGTGGCTTCGATTCTCTGCACCTGATGGATCTAAAGAAAGATCCCATGTGTGCATTCAAAACCAAAATGGCAAAAAGAGCAGTCATTGTGGATGAGGATTCTTGCCTTTCTCTGTTAGGTTCCTGACCCCCTTCAAGTGAGATTAGGGATCCTCTTTGTCAAATGAATTCTTGAATGCTCTCCAGATGTGCTTGGATTTTCTCATGACTCCAAATCACATAAAAAATCTATACCTGACATTCAGTAAGCCTCAAATTATAGAAACAAAGCGGAATTAATGGCAGGCCTTTTTGATCACTCCTGGTTCACAGGAAGGGTGTCCAGGCCACCCTGACTTTAGGGAAATTAGAGGCAAGGGAGCTTATTCTGAAAACTGTCTTTAGTTGCAACCCTCATGGAAACTTCCATCCAGAACTTTTGATGAGGGTCTTTATGGATGAAGATGAGGGCCATGTGGTAGTTTTTTTGTTTTAATTGTGGTCATTTGTGTGGGGGTTGGAAGACATGACTTGGTCCACCTGGGCTTGAACTCTGGTGTGATTCCCCTTAGAGCCTGAGTTCTGGAACGTACCTCATAGAAGTATTGATATGAATTGTGTTGGTTTTTAGGAGGCCACGCATGATTGTCACCCTTTCAAACTGAGATCTAGGCCCAAGGTGGCTTTCCACAGAGCAATGGGAATCTCAGCCAGGAAATCACATGATTTTATTCTGAAAGACTTCGCAGCCATTGTTGGCCCTCGGAAGCAAGAAGGAGTGGCCATACTCATATCGAATAAAATCAACTTAAAACCTAAGTTAATCAAAAGTGATAAAGAAGGACACTATATACTGTTAAGAGGCAACATTCACCAACAAGACATAACAATTATCAATTTGTATGCACCAAACAATGGTGGTGCCAAGTCATAAAACAAACTCTCCTCAAGTTCAAGAGTCATATAGGCTATAGCACAATAATTACGGGTGACTTCAGCACACAACCCTCGCCATTGGACAGATCCTCTAGAGAAAATCTGAATTAAGAAACTATAGAACTCAATAGCACAATCAATAACCTAGACTTAACCAACATATATAGAATATATCAAACATCATAAAGTGGATACATGTTCTTCTCAGCAGCACATTGGTCCTACTCAAATATAGACCATATATTATGCCATATGGAAACTCTTAGTAAATATAAAAGTATGGAGATAATACCATGCACCATATCTGATCATAATGGAATGAAACTTGAAATTAATGATTGAAGAAGGAAGGAAAAATTCTACATCACATGGAAAATGAACAATATGTTACTGAATAATCAATGGGTTACAGAAGACATAAAGGAGGAGATAAAAAAATCTCTTAGATACAAATGAAAATACAGACACAACATACCAGATTCTGTGGGAAACAATGAAAGCAGTTTTAAGAGGGAAATTCATTTCTTGGAATTCTTTCCTCAAAAAAAGAAAAAAACAACAAATAAATGATCTCACACTACATCTCAAAAACCTAGAAAAAAAAGAGCAAAACAACAAATGTAGTAGAAGACAAGAAATAATTAAAATTAGAGGAGAAATCAACAAAATTGAAACAAAAAAATTGAACAAATAAAAGTTGGTTCTTTGAAAATAAATTAAATCGACAGGCCCTTAGCCATGCTAATGAAGAGAAGCAGAGAGAGAACTCAAATTACTAACATATGGGATAAAAAAGGCAATATCACAACAGACACTACAGAAATACAGAAGATAATTCGAAAGTATTTTGAAACCCTATATTCCAATAAAACAGAAGATAATGAAGATATCGATAAATTTCTTATGTCATATGATCTGCCCAGATTGAGTCCGGAAGACACACAAAATTTAAATAGACCAATAACAAAGGAAGAAATAGAAGAAACCTTCAAAAGACTACCTACCAAAAAAAACCCTGGACCAGATGGTTATACAGCAGAGTTCTACAAAACGTTCAAAGATGAATTAATACCAATACTTTTCAAGCTATTTCAAAAAATAGAAAAAGAAGGAGTTCTTCCAAATTCATTCTATGAGGCCAACATCACCCTGATCCCAAAACCAGACAAAGACACTTCAAAGAAAGAAAACTACAGACCAATATCTCTAATAAACTTGGATGCAAAAATTCTCAATAAAATCCTGGCAAATCAAATACAAAAGCACATAAAAAAATTGTGCATCATGATCAAGAGGGATTCATCCCAGGGATGCAAGGCTGGTTCAATATACGGAAATCAATAAATACTATTCACCACATCAATAGACTTAAAGAGAAGAACCATATGATCATCTCGATAGATGCAGAAAAAGCATTCTACAAAGTACAGCATCCCTTTATGTTTAAAACTCTATAAAAACTAGGAATAACAGGAACTTACCTCAACATTGTAAAAGCTATATATGCTAAACCTCAGGCTAGCATCATTGTAAATGGAGAAAAACTGAAGGCATTCCCTTTAAAATCTGGAACAAGACAGGGATGCCATCTATCACCACTTCTATTCGATTTAGTTCTTGAAATACTAGCCAGAGCAATTAGACAGACAAAAGAAATTAAAGACTTAAAAATAGGAAAAGAAGAACTTAAATTATCGCTATTTTTGGATGACATGATAATATATTTAACAGACCCAAAAGGGTCTGCTAGAGTTAGTAAATGAATTCACCAAAGTGGCAGGATATAAAATCAACACGCATAAATCTAAGGCATTCCTGTATATCAGCAACAAAACTTCTGAAATTTAAATGAGGAAAACCACTCCTTTTACAGTATACTCAAAGAAAATAAAAAACTTGGGAATCAACCTAACCAAAGAGGTGAAAGATTTATGCAATGAAATCTACAGAACCCTAAAGAGAGAGATAGAAGAAGATGTTAGAGGATGGAAATGTATGCCCTGTACATGGATAGGCAGAAATAACATCATCAAAATGGCGATATTACCCAAAGTTCTCTACAGGTTTAATGCGATGCCAATCAAAAACCCAATGGCATTTCTTGTAGAAATAAATAAAGTAATCATGAATTTCATATGGAACAACAAAAGACCCAGAATAGCGAAAGCAATTCTAAGCAGGAAGTGTGAATCCAGAGTTCAAACTGTACTACAAAGCAATAGTAACAAAAACAGTGTGGTACTGGTATCAAAACAGGCAGATGGACCAATGGTACAGAATAGAGGACACAGAGACAAATCCACAAAATTACAACTTTCTTATATTTGAAAAAGGGCCTAAAAGCATGCAATGGAAGAAGGATAGCATATTCAACAAATGGTGCAGGGACAACTGGAAATTCATATGAAACAAAATGAAACTGAATCCCTTTCTCTCACAATGCACAAAAGTTAACTCAAAATGGATCAAGGAGCCAGATATAAAATCAGAGACACTGCGTCTGATAGAAGAAAAAGTTGGCTACGATGTACATACTGTGGGGTTGGGCTCCAAATTCCTTAATAGGAAACCCATAGCCCAAGAGTTAATAAAAAGAATAAACAAATGGGACTTACTTAATCTAAAGAGATCTTTCTCAGCAAGAGAAAAAATAAGAGAGGTAAATAGAGAGCCTACATCCTGGGAACAAATTTTTACCCCTTACACTTCAGATAGAGCCCTAATATCTAGAATATACAAAGAACTCAAAAAAATTAAACAATGAGATAACAAATAACCCAATCAACAAATGGGCCAAGGATCTTAACAGACACTTCACAGAGGAGGACATACAATCAATCAACAAGTACATGAAAAAATGCTCACCATCTCTAGCAGTCAGAGAAATGCAATCAAAACCACCCTAAGATACCATCTCACTCCAGTAAGATTGGCAGCCATTATGACGTTGAACAACAATAAGTGTTGGTGAGGATGTGGGGTAAAGGGTACACTTGTACACTGCTTGTGGGACTGCAAATTGGTGAGTACAATATGGAAAGCAGTATGGAGATTCATGGGAAAGCTGGGAATGGAACCACCATTTGACCGAGATATCGCACTTCTCAGACTCTTCCCTGAGGATGTTAATAGAGAGCAGTATAAGGATACTGCCACATCGATGATCATAGCAGCACAATTCACAATAGCTAGACTTTGGAACCAACCTAGATGCCCTTCAATAGACGAATGGATAATAAAAATGTGGCATCTATACACAATTGAGTATTACACAGCACTGAAAAATGACAAAATCATAGAATTTGCAGGGAAATGAATGGCATTAGAATAGATTATGCTAAGCGAATCTATCCAATCCTTAAAAAACAAATGCCAAATGTTTCCTTTTATATAGAGAGAGCAAATAAGAAGAGAACAGGGAGGAAGAACATGAGAAAAATATTAAAACTAAACAGAGATGAGTGGGGGGAGAGAAAGGGAGAGAGAAGGAAAAGCATATGGAAATGGTAGGAGACTACTCAATGTTACACAAAATTACATATAAGAGGTTGTGAGGCTAAAGAGGGGAAAACAAGAGAGAGAATTAAACAACAGCAGATGAGGTAGAGAGGGAAGATGGGAGGGGAGGGGGAATAGTAGGGGATAGGAAAGGTAGCAGAATACAACAATAACTAGTATGCTATTATGTAAAAACGTGAGTGTGTAACTGATGTGATTCTGCGATTTGTATTTGGGGTAAAAATGGGAGTTCATAACCCAATTGAGTCAAATGTATGAAAGATGATATATCATGAGTTTTATAATGTTTTGAACAACCAAAAATAAAAAGAATTGAATTTCCAATATTTGAGTCATTTAACAACTTTATTTTTTAATAAAATTGTCTTTTATTTGTTATCTTACTTGCTGGTATCTGCCTTTCAGTTTTAAAAAACTATGAGCTGTAGCCATTCATCCATGTAGTATGTAAAAGAAAATTTTGAGTGTCTCCATGTTACCAGATTGGCAAGGCATCAAGGTTTCCTTCACAAACAAGGTGAAGGCTTTGCCATTAGAAATTTAACATTCTGCAAAACAATTTTTTTAACTTTCCAATTAAATTTCCAAAAAAATTTAGAAAAAGAAGAATATAATCCCCACAGTAAGAAGGCCTCAAAGTGGAGAAGTGGAGCATTTACGGCAGGCCTATTTGATCACTCCTGGTTCACAGGAAGCATGTCCAATCCACCCTGACGTTAGGCAAATGAGGGGCAAGGGAGCTTATTTTGGGCACTGGTTTGGCTGTGCCCCTCATGGAAAACTCCATCCACAGGTTATGATGTGTGTCTATATGGAAGAAGATGAGAACCATGTGGGAGTGTTTTGGTTTTAATTGTGGTCATTTGTGTGGTAGTTGGAAGAGATGACTGGGTCCACCTGGGCTTGAACTCTGATGTGATTCCCCTTAGAGAATGAGATTTGGAACTAACTTCAGAGAAGTATTGCCATGAATGTTGTTGGGATTTCAGGAGGCCACACATGAGAGTCGCCCTTGGAAACTGAGGTCTAGGCCCAGGGAGGCTTTCCAGAGAGCACTGGGAATCTCAGCTAGGATATCACAGGTTTTATTCTGAAAGACTTGGCAGCCATCGTTGAGAGTCAAAACACACATGACCTCACATTGTAGACCTCAATGGGCCTGGCTTCATGTGACAATTTGGCCACTCTTTGGGAAGCCTTGCCTGTGAGAGATCTCCAGATCCTTCATTAAAATGAGCTTCCTCAACATTTAATGGATCCTGAATGAATTGAAACCCACAGTACCAACAACTTCATCTGTGAAAAATAGTTAGATAAATACCATAAAATTTTAGAAATTCTCATGACCAGGTGGCACTGGAGAACCATTGGATGTCCTGTTGCTGATCATGAGTATACCAGACAGTGCCTTGATTGACTAGGTATCATGAAAATCGTGTAGAACAGAGATGCCAGTAAGTTGGAGCCTGCTGAGTAGTGGGCCTAGAGCAGTGGTGTGCAGGTGTGTGATAAAACATCTCTGGTGGGGCCATGTGGATCTGCCATTGACTTTCAAATGCCTTGAGACAGACACGGTGCAGCCAGCAGACCCTTCTATATAAAGGCATCTTGTTATATGGAGATTTTTCACGGCAATGTTTAGAATCAGGTTGCTATGGTCAAGGGGCAAGCTATGTGGGATAGAAGCCTAGTTGGTGCATTCTCATGCAGACACTGACCCACCACACGTGACAGAACTCCCTCCAGCACTGTGTCCCACTTGAACTCCTTGTATTTCGTGAAGCAAATACCAAACTCCCAGTGCAGCAGCAAGAAACAAAACGAAAAGTCGAGGATGACCAAATGGCTTCACAGTCCACATGGGGAGACACTTAGCCCCAGTGGCCACAATTTAGCTACAAAGAGAGAATTTAGCACTGCTGCCTCATGGTCATTGGAAAATAAGAAACCATGTCCTCCTGGTCACATAGATGCAGACCTAGCTTTGATGGTCTCACTACATCGGAAGTTAAAGCTCCTGAAAACAACATATATTTCAAGTGCCCAAGCTCAGAGGCAAATTCTCAAGAAGTGTTTAGGCCAGCAGATCTCCATGTTTGTGGAGTGTTTACCATGTCACTTACTTTTGGAAACTGCTCTATCAACTCCAAGGTTGTGAATTCCTGAGCATTTTCCATTCTAAATATATATTCACAGATTTTCTAACTCTTCTCCTCTAATTCTGACTTACTTGTGGCGAAGGGAATGTCAAGTCATTGTTCTGGATGAGAGAGAGAAGATTTTGTTTAGCACATATTTGCATAAACATTGGATTCATTTTACAATTTTCTGTTTGAAATACTGAATCCCTGACACTAACCCATACCCTACTAAACTCTGACTACTAATCCTAATATAATGGAGAAAAATAACCCAAACAGAATAGAAATACAAGCATTTCAGAGGAAGCATGGTGTATAGTTGGACTTACCTTTTGCATGATATAAGGTAGGAGTTATAAATCTAGTCAATTATTTGTTGAAATAATTCTCCATGTGTTTTTAAAGTTAAGAAATATGTGAATTCCTGTCTCCCTTTCTCTGTAGCCTATTAAGCAAATGTATTTTTATATGCACAAATAGAATCCTACCTGGTTTCACATGTACATTCTTGTGAGGTGGCTGAATTGGCAGATACAAATTGTGAGAAGAGATCACTCCTCCTAAACGCTGTTTTAACAGAAAATTCAACCCATGAGTGAGCTTCCTAGATGAACAACACTATACATATATTACTGTTCAGTAAAATGAATATTTTGGGATATGCGGATGAGTTATTTTTCATGATGAATTTCAGTTGGCATATATATTGCTACTTTATAATGTGTGTGTGTTTGTGTGTCTATATATATATATATTCTCCAGATTTACCAAAATATGAAATATATGTGTCTTCTTATACACCGCCTGAATTCATTCATATTCATATATGTGGATTTATAATCAACTTTTAACAAGTTTATTCTCAGAAATATACATCCACTGAAATACATATTTGTTTCCTAGTACTGAAAACTAACTTCAGGGAAGGGTGCTTACAAATCGTAATATTTCTACAGTAACTGACCAAGTTTAACATCAATGCAAGTAGATTCCTATTGGATGTGATGTGTTTATTAAAGTTCATTTTTATTCAAACCTTGTACGTTATTATTTCTTCAGTTTATAGACATCATAAAATATATCCTTTCATTCACAAATTCACAAATTTATAAACATTTGGTTCACTTTCAATCACTTCCTCCTTCAGAACACTTATATTTCTCCATGTTTCTTGACTCGTCTTTTCACTAGACTTCTTTCTAAACACATTATTTTCGATTCCATAATCATTTTTGAAGCAAAACTCATTCACTATTCATGATAAACGGTAACCCTAAGATAACCATTAGATATGTAAGTGGTTGGAATGAATGTATGTATATCAATAAATGATTTCTTCTATTTTTTCAGATATCAATACAATCCATTATTTAAATTTGGAACCAGTCATATAATTTATTCACATTATGGTCTATTAATGCATCATCTCTATATTCATGAACACAGGGTAAGCCTATTAGTATCCCCAGTACTAATTTATATCTTTTCAAAATATTTCCCCCAGAAATGGTGGAAGAAATACTCATGTCACCTGATCTTCATATACATATTATCACAGTAATATTTTGGACACAAAATGCGAAGGTCACCCTTATGATTGTACCAAAGCCTCAATGGAATGTGAACATGGATTACTAAATATATCCATGTCCAGGTTGCCTAATGCTCTCAAATGTCAATCTTATTGGTGACTACAAATTTGTTTCTTCTTAAGATTATGTATTCAACCTCAACCCTGTTGAAAATCTCTAATCCTATCATGTTATACTTTGCCAGATTTCCTAATGTCTCTATTGATGTCTGCTTTCCTACATATTTTCCCCAGTTCATCATTGTGCCTGACTCTTCACATATGGTGTCATTTATATTCACTCTCTAACCAAAACCGTATTGCTAAAGAACATTTGGTCCAAATCCTAGACTCACTCTTCCTCCTAAACCTACTGACTATCTTCCTAATCCTATACACAATCCCTTTTTGACTGGATGTTCTCTTCTACATTTAATCATCTGAGGTACAGGGTCTTATGCCATTGTATATCAATTTAACTGAGACCTCGGTGCAAAACATAACTCAAGCTAAGGATCCCAATAAAGGGTCCAAATCCTTCTGGGCTTCAAATATTACCTAGATTTCTGTTTTCATACTTATGTTTTCCCTCTATATTCTTATAAATATCGCTGGTTCCCAATACAATTATTCATCCAGCAGAATGATTTCCAACCCAAATCGAACATGCTATTAACCCTGACCATACAATATTCCCTCAATCTCACTTTACAGAAGAGCAGGGACAAAGTTGGTATTACAATACAGGAAGTTAGGAGATCTTCCACCTGCTGAGTACCTCAAAATCCATGCAGAAATTATCCCTGGAGAAGATGCAGGCAGCTATGAAGGACCTGAGAGAACAAAAGTCATATTCCATGGCAAACAACATGGTCAGGATGAAAGGATGTGTCTGAGTCAGCCTCTCTATTCTTAATGTAGGGAAGATGGACCAAACTAGGCCTGTGTGGAGAGCTGTTCCCAGGTGACTATGGTTTCTATACCATTCTAACATGTGAAAGTATCACAGGAAGTAGGGCAGCCTCCATGTCAGGAGACAATAGGAAGAAACTGTTAGGACAAAGTGGTGGCCAAGACAGTGACCTCATTCATTTTCTGAAGGTAGTGACCTCACCTCACTTCCTTGGTGATGGAGGTCTCTGAATTTTGTGATCCAGGAAGCCAGGCACCCTGAGCCAGTCCCAGTCGCAGTCACAGTGGGCTCATTTCTTTGGATTTACCAAGGACAGAGTCAGTCTTTCTTGGTACCTACTGATGTAAGGGTTGCCAAATACCAAGAAAGCTCTGAAGAGGGGTCTTTCCTGAGAGCATAGGAATTGGCTCACCACTGCCTCCTTACAAATTCACAGATTTGACGAAGGAGACCAGATCTGAGACAGAAAGGCCATTTCTGGGTTACATCGTATGTCCTACCAGTCAGAGGACACTCCAGATAGTCACAGACCTACTTGGAAGAAGGAGGTGCATTTGTGGGTGTTGGTTTGTGTTTGTGGTTTTTTCTCATGATCTGAGAATAGGTAAAAAAGGAGGTTTGTTTGGAATGGAGTGGACTGTTTCTAGTAAGTCATTTGACAAGGAGACTGTTTCTGTGTCTGTGTATCCCACTGTGTTTTTCTTTGTAGATATTAGAAAAGAAAATAGCTCATTGGGTGTGTCCTGTCTAGTAGAAAACTTCCCAGTATGCATCCTTCCCAATTAATGAATGGACTGAGGCTTGCCTTATCCATGGGCAACACCTGCTATCTACCTAGGTTCTCATTTTTTTTCTGAATTCTGGCCACTCTAAAGATTAGTATCATGTATTTTTGTACAAGATACATATCACCTCCAAGCTCTGTGACATAGCCATGTACTGGATAGCTGAAGGGAATGGCGAGCATCTCAGAAAACTCACATATCAGAGTAACCAGGAAAGTCTCCTAGGAGAAACCCTGCTTGGGGGCTTTTGATTACCTATTGTTCTGTTGCTCTGAATGTCAGAAAGGTCTTTGCCTCAGGCCAAACCTTAGTGAAGCCTGAAGAAAAGAGTTTTCAAATGGAAATGAATGGGAATCACCTGTGGCTTTCTACTTCATTGCTTTGGAAAGGGATTTGTCTGAATCAGCCTCTTGGCCCTGTGTGAGCCTGTGGTTTAGATTTTCAGCACCTGATGTATCTAGAGAAAGATCCCATGTAAGCATCCAAAACCAAAATGGAAAAATAGATCAGTCATTGTACATGAAGCCTCTCGCCTTCCTCTGTAATATTAATGACCTCCATCAAGTGAGAATAGGGATCATTTGTGTCAAATGAGTTCTTCAAAGCCCTGCAGAGGCTGGACAATAGGTGCTTGCGTTTTCTCATGACTCCAATTCACACAAAGAATCTATACCCCACAGTCAGTAGGCCTCAAATTTGAGAAGTGGAGCAGTATTAACAGCAGTCCTATATGATCACTTCTGTTTCACAGGAATGTTGTCCAGGCCACCCTGACTTTAGGCAAATGAGGGGCAAGTGAGATTATTTTTGACACTGTCTTGGGCTGTGCCCCTCATGGAAACCTCCAGCTAGAGGTTATGATTAGTGTCTATATAAAAGAAGAAGAGGGCCCTGTGGGAGTGTTTTGGTTTTAATTGTCGTCATTTGTGTGGCAATTGGAAGAGATGCCTGGGTCCACCTGGGCTTGAACTCTGTTGTGATTCCCCTTAGAGACTGAGTTGTGGAACTGAGCTCAGAGAAGTATTGCCATGAATTGTGTTGAGA
The DNA here is from genome assembly GCF_048772815.1 of Callospermophilus lateralis. NCBI lineage: Eukaryota > Metazoa > Chordata > Mammalia > Rodentia > Sciuridae > Callospermophilus > Callospermophilus lateralis. The sequence continues at coordinate 332,840 of NW_027515838.1, forward strand.
TTTTTGGAGGCCAAGCATGAGATTCGCCATTGGAAACTGAGATCTAGGCCCAGGGCGACTTTCCACAGAGCACTGGGAATCTCAGCCAGGATATCACAAGATTTTATTTTGAAAGATTGTCAGCCATAGTTGAGAGTCAAAACACACATGGAATTCACATTGTAGACCTCAATGGGCCTGGCTTCATGTGACCTTTTGCCCACTCTTTGGGAAGCCTTGCCTGTGAGAGTTCTCCAGACCTTTCATTGAAATGAGATTCCTCACCTTTTAATGGTTCCTGTATAAATTGAATCCCACAGTGCCTCCAACTTCATTATTGAAAAATATCTAGATAAATACCATGAATTTTTTGAAATTACCATGACCAGGTTGCACTGGAGAACCTCTGGATGTCCTGTTGCTGATCATGACTGTACCAGACAGTGCCTTGATTGACTGGGTTTCATGGAAAAAGTGTAGAACATAGATGCCAGAAAGTTGGAGCCTGCAGACTAGTGGGCCTAGAGCAGTGGAGTGTAGGTGTGTGAAAAAAACATTTCTGGTGGGGCCACGTGGATCTGCCATTGGCTTAGAAATCACTTGTGACTGACATGGTACAGCCAGCAGACTGTATGTAAAGGCATCTTATTATATGGAGAGGATTCCTGCCAATGTCCAGAATCAGGTTGCTATTGTCAAGTTGAAAAGCTATGTGGGATTGAAGCCCCACTGGTGCATTTTAGTAACCCACCACACGTGAGAGTACATCCTCCAGCACTGTGTCCCAGTAGAACTCCTTGTATTTCGTGAAGCCAATACCAAACTCACAGTGCAGCAGTAAAAAACACCACGAAAGTGGATAAAGACCAAATGGCTTTTCAGACAACACAGTTAGATACTTAGACCCCAGTGGCCAAAGTTTACCTACAAAGAGAGAATTCAGCACTGCTGCCTCATGTTCACTAGAAAATAAAAAACCATGTCATCCAGGTCACATAGATGGAGACCCAGAATTGATGGTCTCACTACAAAGGAAGCTAAAGCTCCTGACAACAATATATATTTTAACTGCCCAAGCTCAGAGGCAGTTTCTCAAAAAGGCTAGCAGAGCTCCATGTTTGTGGAGTGTTTACCCTCTCTCTTTTTGTAACCCGTTCTACCTCCTACAAGTTTGTGAACTCCTGAGCATTTTCCTTTCCACATATGTATTCACAGATTTTCTAACTTTTCTCCACTAATTGTTTCTTATTTGGGGCGAAGGTAATGTCAAAGCATTGTTCTGGATGAGAGTGGGAAAATTTTTGTGTAGCACATATTTGCATACACATTAGATTCATTTTCCTATTTTCCATTTGAAATACTGAATCCCTGACCCTACCCCATACCCTACTAGACTCTGACTACTAATAAAAATATGATGGAGAAAAAGAAACTTAACAGAATAGAAATACAGGCCTTTCATAGGAGTCATGGTGTATACTTGGACTTGCCTTCGGCTTTATCAATGGTATGTGTTATAAATCTAGTCAACTTTTCATTGTAATACTTCTCCATGAGTTTTTAAAATTAACACATATGTAAATTTCTGTCTCACTTTCTCTGTAGCCTATTCATCACATGTATTTTTTAATGCATCTTTAGAATTCTACCTGGTATCACATGTACATTCTTGTGAGCTTGCTTATTTTGGAAGATACAAATTGTGAGAAGAGATCGCTCCCTCTAAATACTGATGGAACTGGAAATTCTACCTATGGGTGAATTTCCTAGATGAACAGTATTATGCATAAATAAATGTTCAGTAAAATGAATATTTTTGGATACGTGGATGATATCTATTTTATTATGATTTTCGAATGGCATATATATTGCTACATTTTAATGTCTGTGTATGTGAGTATCTAATTATCTATCTATCTATCTATCTATCTACCTATCTATATAGATATAGATATCTACTCTTTAGATTTTCCAAAATATGAAATATATGTGTCTTATTATACACTTTCTAAATTCACTCATGTGTGTGTATGTGGATTTATAATCAAATTTTTACAAAATAATTCTTAGAAATATTCATCCACCTTAAATACATATTTATTTCCTAGTACTGAAAACTAAATTCAGTGAATGGTGCATACAAATCGTAATATTTCCACAGTGACTGACCCAGTTTCACATCAATGCAAGTAGACACCTATGGGACCATGATGTGTATTTTGAAGTTCATTTTTATTCCACACTGATACATTACTATTTCTGCAGTTTATGGACATTATAGGATATATCCTTTCATCCACAATTTCACAAATTTATAGGCATTTGGTTCACTTTCAATCACTTCCTACTTCAGAACACATGTATTCCTCCATGTTTCTTGACTGTTCTTTTCATAAGATTCTTTCCAAACACATTATTTTTGATTTCCATAATCATTTTTGAAGCAAAACTCAGACACTCTTCATGATAAACCATAATGCTAATATTACCATTAGATGTATAACTGGTTAGAATGAATTTATGTATATCAATATAAAATTTCCTATATATTTTCAGATATCAATTCAATCCATTATTTAAAGTTTGAACCAGTTATATTATTTATTCACAGTATGGTCTATTAAGGCATCATCTCTATATTCATAGACCGATGGTATACCTATTTGTATCCCAAATACTAATTTATAAGTCTTTAAAATATTGCTTTAAGAATTGGTGGAAGAAATACTCTAGTCACCTGATATACATACACATTTTATCACAGTAATATTCCTGAAACAAAATGCAACGGACACACTTATGATTGTACCAAAGCCTATATTGAAAGTGAGCATGTATTACTAACAACATCCAAGTCCTGATTAACTAATGATCTCAAATATCATTCCTATTGGTGACTACATATTTGTTTTTTCCTAAGATTAAATATTGAATCTGAACCCTGTTAAAAATGTCTTATCCTATCACTCACTTTGTACTTTGCCTGATTTCCTAATGTCTCTATTGATATCTGATTTCCTACACATTTTCCCCAGTTCATCACTGTGACTGACTCTTCAAATATGCTGACATTTACTTTCACTCTTTAACAAAAACCCTATATCTAAAGAACATTTGGTCCAATTCCTCGACTCACTGAAATGGGTTCTTCAAAGCCCTGCAGAGGGTAGCCCATAGGTGCTTGATTTTCTCATGACCCCAATTCACATAAAGAATCTATGCCCCACAGAGAGTAGGCCTCAAATTGGAGAAGTAGAGCAGTATTAATGGCAGGCCTATTTTATCACATCTGGTTCACAGAAAGGGTTTCCAGGCCACACTGAGTTTAGGCAAATAAGGGGCAAGTGAGCTTATTTTGGACACTTCCTTAGGCTGCGCCCCTCATGGAAACCTCCAGCAAGAGGTTATGATGAGAGTTTATATTGAAGAAGATGAGGGCCATGTGGGAGTGTTTTGGTTTAATTGTGGTCATTTGTGTGGTGGTTGGAAGAGATGACTGGGTCCGCATGGACTTCAACTCTGGAGTGATTCCCCTTAGAGACTGAAATGAACTCAGAGAAGTATTGACATGAATTGTGTTGGGATTTTAGGAGGCCACACATGAGAGTTGCCCTTGGAGACTGAGATCTAGGCTCAGGATAGCTTTCCAAAGAGCACTGGGAATCTCAGGCAGGATATCACATGACTTTATTCAGAAAGACGTGGCAGCCATTGTTGAGAGTCAAAACACACATGGACCTCAATTGTAGACCTCAATGGGCCTGGCTTAATGTGACCTTTTGGCCACTCTTTGGGAAACCTTGCCTCTGAGAGTTCTCCCGAGCTTTAATTGAAATAAGCTTCCTCACCATTTCATGGTTCCTGAATAAATTGAAAGCCACAGTGCCTCCAACTTCATCCTTGAGAATTGGCTAGATAAATACCATGAATTTTTTAAATTTCCATGAACAGATGGCACTGGAGAACCTTTGGATATCTGTTGCTGATCATGAGTGTACCAGACATTGCATTGATTGACTGGGTTTCATGAAAATGGTGAGAACAGAGGTGCCAGAAAGTTGGAGCCTGCTGATTAGTGGGCCCAGAGCAGTGGTGGGCAGGTGTATGATAAAACATCTGTCGTGGGGACACGTGGTTCTGCCATTGGTTTCCGAATGACTTGTGACTGACATGTTGCAGCCAGCAGAACCTTACAAGTAAAGGGACCTTGTTATATGGAGAGGTTTCAGGGCAATGTTCAGAATCAGGTTGCTATGGACATGGGTGCAAGCTTTTTGGGATAGAAGCCTGGTTGGTGCATTCTCCTGCAGACCCTCAACCACTACACGTGAGAGTACTCCCTCTAGCACTGTGTCCCAGTTTTTCTCCTTGTATTACGTGAAGCCAATACCAAACTCCCAGTGCAGCAGTAAGAAACACCACGAAAAGTGGAGTATGACCAAATGGCTTCACAGATCACATGGTTAGACACTTAGACCCCAGTGTCCTCAGTTTACTAACAAAGGGAAAATTCAGAACTTCTTCCTCATGTTCAATAGCATATAAGGAACCATGTCATCCAGGTCACATAGATGCCAACCCAGGTTTGATGGTCTCAATACAAAGGAAGCTAAAGCTCCTGACAACAACAAATTTTTCAAGGGCCCAAACTCAGAGGCAGTTTCTCAAAAACTCATTAGGCCACCAGAGTTCCATGTTTGTGGAGTGTTTACCCTGTACCTTACTTTTGGAAATTCCTCTACCACCTCCAAGGTTGTGAACCCCTGAGCATTTTCTTTTCCAGATATATATTCACAGATTTTCAAACTCTTCTCCACTAATTGTGTATTACTTGTGGCGAAGGAAATATCAAGGCATTGTTTTGGAGGACAGTGGGAAGATTTTTGTCCCTCAAATATTTGCATACACATTAGATTCATTTTCCTATTTTCCATTAGAAATACTGAATCCCTGTCACTAACCCATACCCTACTAGACTCTGACTACTAATCTTAATATGATGTAGAAAAAGAAACCTAACAGAATAGAAATACAGGCCGTACATAGGAGGCATGGTGTATACTAGGACTTGCCTTCTGCTTTATCAAGTGTATGTGTTATAAATCTAGTCAACTTTTTATTGTAATACTTCTCCATGAGTTTTTAAAGTTAACACATATGTACATTTCTGTCTCCCTTTCTCTGTAGCCTATTCATCTCATGAAATTTATTATGCATATTTAGTATCCTACCTGGTATCACACGTACATTCTTGTGAGCTTGCTGTTTTAGGATGATACAGATTGTGAGAAGAGATCACTCCCCCTAAATACTGATGGAACTGAAAATTCAACGTATTGGTGAATTTCCTAGATGAACAGCATTATACATAAATCCATGCTCAGTAAAAAGAATATTTTTGGATATGAGGATGATATATATTTCATAATGAATTTTGATTGGCATACATATTACTACATTTTAATGTCTGTGTTTGTATCTATATATATATATATTTTTTTCCTCCAGATTATTCAAAATATGAAATATATGTGTCTTATTATACACTCATTAATTTAACTCTTGTTCCTATATGTGGATTTATAATCAAATTTTCACAAGATTATTCTCAGAAATATTCATCCACATGAAATACATATTTATTTCCCAGTACTGAAAACTAACTTTGGTGAATGGTGCTTACAAATACTAATATTTGTACAGTAACTGACCCAGTTTAACATCAATGCAAGTAAAATCCTATGGGACATGATGTGTATTTTGAAGTTCATTTTTATTCAACACTGGTACATTACAATTTCTTCAGTTTATGGACATCATAGGATAATACTTTTCATCCACAAGTTCACAAATCTGTACGCATTTGGTTCACTTGCAATTACTTGCTGCTTCAGAACATATGTATTCCTCCATGTTTCTTGAGTGTTCTTTGCATGAGATTATTTCCAAACATATTATTTTCGATTTCCATAATCATTTTTGAAGCAAAACTCCCACACTCTTCATCATAAACCATAATGCTAAAATTACCATTAGATGTATAACTGGTTAGAATGAACTTATGTATATCAATATAAGATTTCCTATATATTTTCAGATATCAATTCAATCAATTATTTAAAGTTTGATCCAGTTATATTATTTATTTACAGTATGGTCTATTAAGGCATCATCTTTATAATCATAGGCACAGGGTACACGTACTTGTGTCCCCAATACTAACTTATCAGTCTTAAAATGTTGCTTTCAGAAATAGTTGAAGAAATACTGTAGTCACCTGATATACATTTACATTTCAACACAGTAATATTCTTGAGAAAAAATGCAAAGGACACCCTTATGATTGTACCAAAGCCTAAATTTAATGTGAGCATGTATTACTAACAACATCCATGTCCTGATTAACTAATGATCTCAAATATCATTCCTATTGGTGACTACATATTTGTTTCTTCCTAAGATTATATATTCAAAATGAAACATGTTAAAAACATCTTATCCTATCACTCACTTTGTACTTTCCCTGATTTCCTAATGTCTCTATTGATATCTGCTTTCCTACACATTTTCCCCAGTTCATCACTGTGACTGACTCTTCACATATGCTGACATTTACATTCACTCTCTAACCAAAACCCTATATCTAAATAACTTTTCGAACTATCTCTTTTTGTCTGGACGATCTCTTCCTCATTCAGTCATCCAAGGTACAAGGTCCTATACCATTGTATATCGATTTATCTGAGACAACTTTGCAGAAATAATTCAAAGCTAAGTATCCCAATCAAGGGCCCAATGTTCATCTGGGTTTGAAATCTTTCCTAGATTTCTGTTTTCATACTTATATTACACCTATATATGCTTGTAATATCGGAGGTTCCCAATACCATTATTCATCTCACAGAATGATTCCTAACCCAAATCGAACATGCTATTAACCCTAACCATGCACTGTTCCCTCAATTTAACTTTACGAAGAGCAGGGACAGAGTTGGTGTTATAATACAGGTAGATAGGGGATCTTCCACCTGTTGAGAACCTCAAGTTCCATGCAGAAATAAACCCTGGAGAAGATGTAGGCAGCTATGAAGAACCTGAGAGAGCAACAGATATCTTCCTTGGTAAAATACCTGGTCAGGAGGAAGCGATGTGTCTGAATAAGCCTCTCTCTTCTTAATGTAGAGAAGATGGACCAAACCAGGTGTGTGTGGAGAGCTGTTAACATGTGCCTATGGTTGATATACCATTCTATCTTGTGAATGTGACACAGGAAGTAGGGGCAGCCTCTCTCTCATGAGACCCTTAGAAGCAAATTTAGGATAAAGTGGTTGCCAAGATAGTGACCTCATTCGGTTCCTGAAGGAAGTGACCTACCTCACTTCCTTGGTGATGGAACTCTCTGAACTTGGGATCCAGGAAGCCAGGCACTCAGAGCCAGTCCCAGTCCCAGTCCCAGTGGGTTCACTTGTTTGGATTTACCAAGGACAAAGTCAATCTTTCTTGGTACATACTGATGTGTGGATGGCTAAATGCCAGGAAAGCTCTGAAGAGGGGCCTTTCCTGAGAAAGCAGGTAGTGACTCACTGATTGATGCTGACAACTTTACAGAGTTGGTAAAGGAGACCTGATCTGAGACAGGAAAGTCCATTTCGAGGGAGCAGAGTAAGGCCCACCAGTCTGAGGACACTCTGGATAGTCACAGACCTACTTGGGTAATGGAGGTGCCTTTGTGGGTGTGGGTGTGAGTTTGTAGTTTTGTATCATGTTCTGAGAATAGGTAGGAAAGGCAGTATGTTTGGTTTGGAGTGGACTGTTTTTGGTAAGTCATTTGACATGGCGAGTGTTTCTATGTTTGTGTTTCCCACTTTTTCCGTGGTTGTAGATATTAGAAAAGTGAATGCATCAATGGATGTGTCCTGTCTAGTAGAAAGCATCTCAGCACACATCCTGCCCAATTTATGAATGGACTGTGGCTTGCCTTATATGGGCAACACCTACTTCTTTCCTTAGTTCCTGTTTTCTTCCTGAATTCTGGCCACTCTCCAGAATAGGCTCATGTTTTTTTGTCCAAGATATGGACCTCTGTCGAGTTCTGTGACATGGCCATGTACTGGATAGATAAAGGGAATTGGGAGCATCTCAGAAAACTCGGATATCAGTGTGACCAGTAAAGTCTCAGTAGAGAAACCCTGCTTTGTGCCTTTTGCTAACCTACTGTTCTGTTGACCTGAATGTCAGGAAGGTCTTTTCCTCAGGCCACCATTTTGTGAAGCCTGAAAAAAACTGCTTTCAATTGGAAGTGAATGAGCATCACCTGTGGCTCTTTGCTTAATTGCTTTGGAAAGGGATGTGTCTGAATCATCCTTTCGGCTCTGAGAGAAGCTGTGGCTTTGATTTTCAGCACCTGATGGATCTAAAGAAAGATCCCATGTGTGCATCCAAAACCAAAATGGCAAAAAGATCAGTCATTGTGGATGAAGTCTCTTGCTTCCTCTGTTAGGTTCCTGACCTCCATCAAGTAAGTAGAGGGATCCTTTGAGACAAATGAGTTCTTCAAAGCCCTGAAGCAGTGCTTGGGTTCTCACATGACTCCAAATCACATAAAGAATCTATACCTCACAGTCAGTAGGCTTCAAAATGAAGAAACAGAGCAGTATTACTGGCAGGCCTATTTGATCAATCCTGGTTTACAGGAAGGGTGTCCAGGAAACCCTGACTTTAGGAAAATGAGTGGAAAGGGAACTTATTTTGGACACTGTCTTGGGCTGCGTCCCTTATGAAAACCTCCAGCCAGAGGTTATGATGAATGTCTACATGGAAGAAAATGAGGGCCATGTGGGAGTATTTTGGTTTTAATTGAACATATTATTAACCCTAACCATACACTGTTCCCTCAATCTAAGTGTTCAGAAAAGCAGGGAAAGGTTTGGTCTTACAATACAGGAATGCAGGGGATCTTCCACCTGCTGAAAACTTCAAAGTTCCATGCAGAAATGATCCCTGGAGATGATGTAGGCAGCTATGAAGGACATGATAGAGCAAAAGGCATCTTCCATGGCAAACAACCTGGTCAGGATGAAGGGTTGTGTCTGAATCAGATTCTCTCTTCTTAAGGTAGAGGAGATGAACCAAACTAGGCCTTTGTGGAGAGCTGTTCCCAGGTGACTATGGTTTCTATACTATTCTAACTTGTGAAAGTGTCACAGGTAGTAGGGACATCCTCCATGTTATGAGACCTTAGGAAGCAAATGTTAGGACAAATTGGTTGCAAGGCAGTGACCTCATTCAGTTACTAAAGGAAGTGACCTCACCTCACATCCTTGTTGATGGAACTCTCCAAATTTGGGTTCCAGGAAGCCAGGCACCAAGACCCAGTCCCAGCACCAGTTCCAGTGTTCTCACTTGTTTGGATTTTCCGAGGACAGAGTCAGTCTTTTGTGGTACCTACTTATGTGAGAATGGCCAAATTCCAGAAAAGTTCTGAAGAGCGGCCCTTCCGGAGAAAACAGGTAGAGGCTCACTGCTGGCTCCTGAAAACTTCACAGAGTTGACCAAGGAGCCCAGATCTGAGACAGGACAGACAATTTCTGGGGAACATAGTATGGCCCTCCGGTCAGAGGACACTCTGGATAGTTCCAGACCTACTTGGGGGAAGGAGGTGCCTTTGTGGTTGTGGGTATGGGTTTGTGGTTTTTTCTTTTGTTCTGAGAATAGTTAGGAAAGGGGGTGTGTTTGGTTTGGAGTGGAGTGTTTCTAGTTAGTCCTTTGACAAGGCGAGTGTTTTTAGGTCTGTGTATCCCACTGTGTCCGTGGTTGTAGACATTAGAAAAGAGAATGCCTCAATGGGTGTATCCTCTCAAGGAGAAAACTTCCCAGCATTCATCCGGCACAATTTATAAATGGAGTGTGGCTTGCCTTATCAATGGGCAACACCAACTATCTTCCTACATTCCTGTTTTCTTCCTGAATTCTGGCCACTCTCCAGAATAGGCTCATGATTTTGTGTCCAATATATGAACCACTTCCAAGATCTGTGACATGGCCATATACTGGATAGCTGAAGGGAATGGCAAGCATCTCAGAAAACTCAGATATCAGTGTAGCCAGTAAAGTCTCAGTGGAGAAACCCTGCTTTGGGCCTTTTGATTACCTATTGTTATGTTGCCCTGAATATCAGGAAAGTCTTTGTCTCAGGACACCCCTTTGTGAAGCCTGAAGAAAACAGTTTTCACATGGAAATGAATGGGTATTACCTTTGTGTTTACAATAAAACCTTCACAGATTTGGCTCTCATTAAGTTAAAAATACTTTTAAATTGCATCTCAGTGTAAAAAGTAACATGGAACTGTACATATCTTATTGATAACAAGTCCAATTATAGAACACAAATGATATACATAAATCTCCAACATGTTTTTCTTTTAAGCCTAGAATTACCATACAACCTTAGAACACCAGCTTGATACAATGGTCTTTGGAAGCTTCTACCTTACAGACTTGTATACCTGGAAGATATGAACACATTAACACCACAATTACATTGATGTTTTTGTATTAAACAAGTTTAGATTTTAAAGAAATAACATGGCACAATTTTATAAAAACAGTACTTGTTTTACCAGCTGTTTATTTTTTTAAGATTACTTGCTCAAAACTTACACATATGACCAAGTTACACAAACCTTTTTTTATTATTTACTCAAACCCCTTTAATTACTTAATCATATAGACTCTCTTATCCAGAAACACATTTTTCCTCTATTAGATCTATATCTGGAACCTTTTAGTTTCTCTTTTTCATCTACTAACCTCTTTCTGTTCACATTTCAATACAATACTTGTAAATTTCTGAATTTAGGCAGATTATTTTATAGACATCTACATTTTATTAGGGCCTTTTTGAAAACCTAGAAAACTTATTGGCCTAATTTTAAAGACATCTTTATTTTTATCTGTTTACCCAATTTGAATTAAAACATATGAATCACGTGAATCAAAGACATTTGGATACATTCTTAAATTTTTCATGAGTGCTCCTCATCTGTCAATTGTCATATCACTGCATGATATATGGACATACACACATACAGACATACCAACATACAACACGTAACACAAATGTAACACATAACACAATAATAAAAGCCTTGTAGCTTTTTCAGGTGAAATCTCCATTGAAATGCTAAAAACTCCAGAGTCGATCAAAAATAGAACTGATCAGAAAACATTAACCCATCAGCAGAATCAAGATCATGAGTTCAAAAAAAAAAATACAGAATCTAAGAAAAGCAAGAGTCCTAAAAAAGATGACTGGCCAGTAATTAGTAAATACCGTATAATATAATTTTTTGGTTAGGTCTAGTTTGAGTTCAGGTAAAAAGACACATTTACTCTTTTTTATCTGTCTCCTGCTGAGTGCTGCAGGCTTCTTTTATTTGCATATCAACTTAAGTCCTTGCTGAGGTCTGGAAAACTGAAAAGACTGGAATTCGTAGCAGAAACCTCAGGCCTAAGGCATTTTAGCTATAAGTCATAATTTCCAGGTTTGGATGTTGAAAATTTTGATGCAAGTTTAAGATGTAATTCTCAAAATTTTATATATTTAGATTTTTCTACACTAGAAAAACTTGCTCACACAAAACTGAAAATAGGATCATTTTTTGATAATATTAAAGCCACCATCAGAAGAAGTTTCTATAGGATCGTTAAGCCCCTTTCTTTGTTATGAAGTTTCTAATAGTATTAAGTTACATTAAATTGGCTGAAAATTTTTTAAAAAGAACCACACACTACCATGTGTATCTGAAATTAAGCTTTAAAAATTTCCAAGACTGTTGCTAATTAATGTCATTTCAATAAGCCAGACCAACGTTTTAATTTAGTACCATTTTTTAAAATCTTACACACTGATGGGAATAGATACCATATCATAATTTATTATCTCTTCCCAAGTTAATGCACTGGTATATCTAGTGAAATTTTTTCAGGCTGCCTAGTTCAAAATTAAAACTCTTTAATTATTTTTTATCCTAAGTATTTAAGTTTCCTAGCATGAACTACCTGAAATCAAACTAAACAATTGTTTAAACCCAACTTTTAACTGTAACATAGTGCAATGCTTTAGAAACCCATTTAGATACGAGATGGTTAAAATAAAAAAAAAATCATTTTTAGATACACATTCACCCTAGATCATCCCCAAGAAAAAATCTATAATATCAACATATTAATGCATTCATTGTCCCTTTTGTTAAGTAAACAGAGGTGGAGAAATCCTTAAAGTGCACGTAAGGAATAAGGGAGTTCCCCACAGCAAAATGGCTCTGTCAGCTGCTGGGAGTCCCTTAGCCTCACCATTTACTTACAGGATTAGTTCCTCTGGTTTGCTTTAACCCCAGGCACCAGGCATATTCTATGTCTCCCAACTTTGCAGTAGTCAGCTCCCAAAAATTTCATCCTCTGCTTGCAGTTGTTTTGAGTGCTAGGCTTCCCCAAGAGGGCAGAGTGGGGTTTATTTAAAGTCCCCTCTGGGGTGTCAAAATTTATGACTGAAGGCTTGGTTCCCATCCCAAAGCCAATTAATGCCAATTTAATAATGAGGACAGGGTTTTGAGAAAAGTTTAAGCGAGATATCAAAGTTCTTTGACCCCAGACATTTCCCTCTGCAGTGGGCATGCTCAAGCCAACTACGGGAAGAAAAAAATCACTGCTTCCGTAATCTTGCTTAACAAAGGGGAGTAAAGTTTATCAAAGTTCTTTAAAACACAGCTAAGAGAGGTGCAAAAGGTGAGAACAGAAAAACTGGCGGTTCTATTGACTTTTGGTCCCTCACAGGAGAAGCATTAGTTTAAAATTTAGCTAAAGTAACTTCCACATATGTAAGGCAGGTTGGAACTCGGGACTCTGCATCGGTCCAAACAATGCCATCACATTTAACAGAAACTCAGATAAAAAGACACACAAAGACCATCATGCAGCTCCCGTTTGTTCACAACCCCAAGATCTACAATCTTGTGACTCAGGGAGAATGGAGGGAAGAGGGGAAGGAGTAGAAGGTTTGAGTGATAGGATCCTGGGTGACGGTGTCGGATTGGAGGCAGGGACCAGGAAAGGCTTCAAGGACAGAGGCATGGAATGGCTTTGTCCCATAATGAGAGTTTCTCAAACAGAGACAAGGACAATACAAACGTGACACAAACATGTACACACAGGTAACATTTAACACGAGTTCAGAAGTAAAGTTTAGAACCTAGTAACTGGCAAAACCTGATGGGTTAGACCACAAAGACAGACAGTGAATTCAACCTGAGAGAAAAAAGTAGCCAGCAAGATATGATGGGTTGGCAGCAGAGTCACCTAATGTGGGCTCATCCATCCCTCCTCACCCAATGAGGGCACATCCATCACTCCCTGAGTCCTCCAAGGCATCCCTTCCGAGGACGTGGTCTGTGGCTTTAGGACACATTTGTCCACCACTGACAGGGGGAACTTACGTTCTCCGCTGGCAGCCACTCTGCCAACCCAAACCAAAAACGGAAAAACGGAACCTGAACAAAAAGCTCTGAGCGATCGCAAGGAAAAATGGAAAGAAGCGCCTTACTTACCCCCAGAGGGGTCTGTTGGGGTGTCCTTGTCCTATGCTGCGTGATTCCCGGCCAACGCACCAAATGTAAGGATCCGGTGAACGTCGGAGGAAGAGACCACCAAGAGACCACAGCTCATGCAACAGAAAAAGGCGTTCATTGAGGATCCAATCCAGCATGCTGGGGCTACGTGCTCACTCAAGAAGGGAGAGCAGCCCAGAGCCCCGAGCAGGGGTTGAGCAGTGCTTAAGTACACTTTTTGGGGAGGGCGGGACTTTACATATATCACAGTCTCCTTTAAGAAATCAACATACACCTCAGAAAAATCAAACAACAATTCCTAAACATGATTAGTTCACTCATTGGCAGGAACAGGTGAGGCAGGAGGGATAGGTCAGTTCTAAAGCGAGGTACACATTCAAACAGATTGCTTTAGGCCTTGCAATGCCTATGTGCCAGGCCACACAGGGTCCTAGGTTATTAAATAACCAGGCGGTCAGGGGGAATATTTACTGGGCAGTCGGGAATTGTACTACAAGCTACAGGAATTTCAGGTTTTGCATGTAGCATAGGAACTTAACAATACCTGGTCCTTTACATTTTAACTCAGGCCTTGCAGCTTAGAAACTTTACAAAACCCAGTCTTTTACACTTCAACTTTTACACTTTAATTTCAATTTATTTTACCCTTTCAGATCACTCCTGGTGGACAAGAAGGGTGTCCAAGCCACCCTGAATTTAGGCAAATGAGTGGCAAGGGAGCTTATTTGGGACAATGTCTTGGGCTGTGCCCCTCATGGAAACCTCCAGCCAGATGTTATGATGAGTGCCTTTATAGAAGAAGAGGAGGGCCATGTGAGAGTGTTTTGGTATTAATTGTGGTCATTTGTGTGACGGTTGGAAGAGATGAGTGGGTCCACCTGGGCTTGAATTCTTGTGTGATTCCCCTTAGAGACTGACTTCTGGAACTGAACTCAGAGAAGTATTGCCATGAATTGTGGTGATATTTTAGGAGGCCAAGCATGAGAGTCGCCCTTGGAAACTAAGATCAAGGACGAGGGTGGATTTCCACAGAGCACTGAGAATTTCAGCCAAGATATCCCATGATTTTATTCTTAAAGACTTGGTAGCCATAGTTGAGAGTCAAAACACACATGGACCTCACATTGTAGACCTCAATGGGCCTGGCTATATCTAACCTTTTGGTCACTCTTTGGGAAGCCTTGCCTATGAGAGTTCTCCAGAGTTTCATTCAAATGAGCTTCCTCAACATTTAATGGTTCTTGAAACCCACAGTGCATACAAACACAATAGAAATACAAGCAGTTCAGAAGAGGCATGGTGTATAGTTGGACTTGCCTTTTGCATTATGTAGGGTAGGTGTTATAAATCTAGTTAATTTTTAATTGAAATAGTTCTCCTTGTGTTTTTTAAGTTAATAAATATGTGAATTCCTCTATCCCTTTCTCTGTAGCCTATTCATCACATGTATTTTTATATAAACATATAGAATCCTACCTGGTATCACATATACATTCTTGTGAGGTGGTTGACATGGCAGATACAAATTATGACAAGAGATCACTCCTCCTAAATGCTATTGGATCTTAAAATTCAACCTAAGGGTAACCTTTCTAGTTTAACAACATTATTCATAAATCCATGTTCAGTAAAATTAATATTTTTGGATCTGTGGACGATATATATTTCATCATGAATTTCAATTGGCATATATATTGCCACTTTATAATGTCTGTGTGTGTTTTGCTCTTTGCTTAATTGCTTTGGAAAGGGACGTGTCTGAATCAGCCTCTTGGCCCTGTGTGAGGCTGTGGCTTAGATTTTCAGCACCTGATGGATCTAAAGAAAGATCCCATGGGTGCATCCAAAACCAAAATGGCCAAAAGAGCAGTTATTGTGGATGAAGACTCTCACCTTCTTCTCTAAGATTCCTGACATCCATCAAGTGAAAATAGGGATCCTTTGGGTCAAATGAGTTCTTTAAAGCCCTGCAGAGTTTAGCCCATAGGTGCTTGGGTTTTCTCATGAATCCAGTTTACATAAAGATTCTAAACCCCACAGTCAGTAGGCATCAAATTGGAGAAGCCAAGGAGTATTAACGGCAGGCGTATTTGATCACTCCTGGTTCACAGTCAGGATTTCCAGGCCACACTGACTTTAGGCAAATGAAGGGCAAGAAAGGTTATTTTGGACACTGTCTTGTGCTGTGCCCCTCATGGAAACCTCCATCCAGATGTTATGATGAGTGTCTACATGAAATAAGATAAGGGGCATGTGGGAGCATTTTGTTTTGAATTGTGGTAATTTGTTTGGTGCTTGGAACAGATGACTGGGTCCACCTGGGCTTGAACTCTGGTATGATTCCCCTGAGAGACTGAATTCTGGAAGTGACATAAGAGAAGTATTGTCATGAATTGTGTTTGGATTTTACTAGGCCATGCAACCAACATCTCAGGTATTAATTGTGGTGCAGGGAGATCTAGGTGCAGGGTGGCTTTGCCCACAGCACTGGGAATCTCAGCCTGGATATCACATGATTTTATTCTGAAATTCTTTAAAGCCACAGTTGAGAGTCAAAACACATATGGACCTCACATTGTATACCTCAATGGGCCTGACTTCATGTTACCTTTTGGCCACTCTTTGGGAAGCCTTGCCTGTGAGTGTTCTCAAGATCTTTCATTGATATGAGCTTCTTCAACATTTAATGGTTCCTGAATGAATTGAAACCCACAGAGCCTCCAACTTTATCCTCGAAAAATGGCTTGATAAATACCATGAAATTTTTGAAATTCCCATCACCAGGTGGCACTGGAAAACTTTTGGATGTCGTGTTGCTGATCATGAGTGTATCAGACAGTGCCTTGACTGACTGGGTTTCATGAAAATTGTGTAGAACAGTAATGCCAGTAAGTTGGAGCCTGTTCATTAGTGGGCCTAGAGCAGTGGTGTGAAGGTGTGTGAAAAAACATGTGTGTTGGGGCATGTGGATCTGCCATTGGCTTCCAATTGCCTTGTGATTGACAGGGTACAGCCAGCAGACCCTTATATGTAAAGGCATCTTGTTATATGGATAGGTTTCTGGGAAATGTTCAGAATCAGGTTGCTATGGACAAAGGGGCAACCTATGTGGGACAGAATCCTGGTTGGTGCATTCTCATGCAGACCGTGTCCCTCCACACGTGACAGAACTCCCTCCAGCACTGTGTCCCAGTTGAACTCCTTGTATTTCATGAAGCAAATACCAAACTCCCAGTGCACCAAGGAGTAACACCACGAAAATTGGAGCATGACCAAATGGCTTCACAGTCAACCCGGGGAGACACTTACACCCCAGTGGCCATAGTTTAACTACAAAAAGAGTATTCAGCACTGCTGCCTCATTTTCATTGGATAATTAGAAACAATGTCCTTCAGGTCACATATTTGCACACCCAGATTTGATGGTCACACAACAAAGGAAGCTAAAGCTCCTGACAACAACATGTATTTTAAGAGCCCAACCTCAGAGAGTTTCTCAAGAAGTCTTTACACAAGCAGAGCTCAATGTTTGTGGAGTGTTTACCCTGTCCCTTACTTTTGGAAACTCCTCTACCACCTACAAGTTTGTGAACTCCTGAGCATTTTTTATTCCTGATATGTATTTACAGATTTTCTAACTTTTCTCCTTTATTGTATCTTACTTGGAACTAAGGTAATGCCAAGGCAATCTTCTGGATGAGAGTGTGAACATTTTTGTGTAGCACATATTTGCATACCCTTTAGAGTCATTTTCCAATTTTCCATTCGAAATACTGAATCCCTGACACTAACGCATACCCTAATAAACTCTGACTACTACTCCTAATATGATGGAGAAAAATAACACAAACAGAATAGGAATACTAGCAGTTCAGAGGAATCATGGTGTATAGTTGGACTTGTTTTTTGCATGATTAATTGTAGGTGTTATAAATCTAGTCAATTTTTAATTGAAATAGTTCTCCATGTGTTTTTAATGTTAACAAATATGTGAATTCCTCTCTCCCTTTCTCTGTAGCCTATTCAGCACATGTATTTTTAAATGCACATATAGAACACTACCTGGTATCACACCTACATTCTTGTGAGGAGGCTAATTTGGCAAATACAATTTGTGAGAAATGATCACTCCTGTTAAACTCTGTTGGAACTGAAAATTTAACCTAGGGGTGTGTTTCCTAGAAGAACAACATTATACATAAATCCATGTTCTAAAAGAAATAATTTTGCATCTGTGGAAGATATATATTTCATGATAAATTTCGATTGCTAATTTATTGTCTGTGTGTGTTTTTTTTGGTATATATATATATACACTCTCCAGATTTTTCAAAATATGAAATATATGTGTCTTATATACACTCACTAAATTCATTCATGTTCATGTATATGGATTTATAATCAACTTTTCACAAGATCATTCTCAGAAATATTCATCCACCTGAAATACATATTGTTTGCAGTACTAAAAACTAACTTCAGTTAATGTTGCATACAAATACTAATACTTCTACAGTAACTGACCCAGTTTAACATCAATGCAAGTACATTCCTATGTGACATGATGTGTATTTTGAAATTTATTTTAATTCAACACTGGTACATTACTATTTCTTCAATTTATGCACATCATAGGATACATATTTCATCCACAAGTTAGCAAACTTATAGGCATTTGTTTCACTTTCAATCACTTCCTGCTTCAGAACACATGGATTCTTCCAGGTTTTTTGACTGGTCTTATCATGAGACTTCTTTCCAAATACATTATTTTTGATTTCTTTTATCACTTTTGAAGCAAAACTGACACTCACTTCATGATAAACCATAACTATAATATCACCATTAGATGTATAACTGGTTGGAAGGAATGATTTCATATCAATATAGTATTTCTTATATATATTCTGATATCAGTTTAATCCATTATTTTAAGTGGAACCAGTTATATTATTTATTCACTATATGGTCTATTCATGCATTATCTCTATATTCATAGACACAGGGTACACCTCTTAGTATGCCCAATACTAATTTATTCTTCTTCTAAATATTGCTCCCAGAAATGGTGGAAGAAATACTCATGTCACCTGATCTACATATGCATGTTACCACAGTAATATTCTGGACACAAAATGCAAAAGTCACACGTATGATTGTACCAAAGCCTAAATGGAAACTGAAGATGGATTACTAAAAACATCCATATCCAGGTTGCCTAATGCTCTCAAATGTCAATCCTATTGGTGACCACATTTTTGTTTCTTCCTAAGATTATATATTCAACCTCAAAACTGTTGGAAATGTCTAGTTTTTTCACTCACTTTATACTTTGCCTGATTTCCTAATGTCTCTATTGATATCTACTTTCCTACATATTTTTCCCAGTTCAACATTGTGACTGACCCTTCACATGTGATGACATTGACATTCACTCTCTAACCAAAACCCTATTGCTAATGAACTTTGGTCCAAATCCTATACTCTATCTTCTTCCGAAACATACTGACTATCTTCCTGATCCTATCGACTATCCCTTTTTGAGTGGATGTACTCTACTACATTCAATCATCCGAGGTACAAGGTCCTATGCCATTGTATATCGATTTTTCTGAAATATGTATGCAGAACGTAATTCAAAGCTACGTGTCCCAATCTATTGCCCAATGCACTTCTGAGCTTCAAATCTTACCTAGATTTCTGTTTCCATACTTATATTTAACCACTATATTTCTATATATTGCAGGTTCCCAATACCATTATTCATCCTGCAGAATGATTCCTAACCCAAATCGAACCTGTTATTAACCCTAACCATACACTGTTGCCTCAATCTAACATTACAAAAGAGCAGGGACAGGGCTATTCTTTCAATAAGGGATGTAGGTGATCTTCCAACTGCCGAGAACCTCAAAGTTCGATGTAGAAATTATCCCTGGAGAAGATGTAGGCAGCTATGAAGGACCTGAATGAGCAAAAGCCATCTTCCATGGCAAACAACCTGCACAGGACGAAGGGATGTGTATGCATCAGACTCTCTCTTCTTAATGTAGAGAAGATGGACCTAACCAGGCCTTCGTGGAGAGCTGTTCCATGGTGTCTATTTTGATATACCATTCTAACTAGTCAAATTGTCACAGGAAGTAGGGGCACCCTCCAACTCATGGGACCATTGTAAGCAAGTGTTAGGACAAAGTTGTTGCCAAGGCAGTGGCCTCATTCAGTTCCAAAGAAAGTGACATACCTCATTTTCTTGGTGATGGAACTCTCTGAAATTGGGATGCAAGAAGCCAGGCACCAAGAGCCAGTCCCAGTCCCAGTCCCAGTGGGCTCACTTGTTTGGATTTACCAAGTACAGAGTCAGACCTTCTTGGTACCTACTGATGTGAGGATGGCCAAATGCCAGTAGAGCTCTGAAGAGGGGCCTTTCTTGAGACAGCAGGTTGTGGCTAACCACTGGCTCCTCCCAGAATAACAGAGTTGGCCAAGGAGACAAGATCTGAGACCAGACAGGCCATTTCGAGTGGAACATAGTATGGCCCACCAGTCAGAGGACACTCCAGATAGTTAAAGACCTATTTTTGGGAAGGAGGTGCCTTTTTGGTTGTGGGTGTGAGTTTGTGGTTTTGTTTCATGTTCTGAGAATAGGTAGGAAAGGTGGTTGGTTTGGTTTGGAGTCGACTTTTTCTAGTAAGTCTTTAGACAAGGCGAGTGTTTCTATGTCTGTGTAGCCACTGTGTCCGTGGTTTTAGACATTAGAAACGAGAATGCATCAATGGAGGTGTCCTGTCTAGTAGAAAGATTCACAGCATTCATCCTGCACAATTGATTAATGGACTGTTGCTTGCCTTATGGATGGGAAACACCTACTAACTTCCTAAGTTGCTGTTTTCTTCCTGAATTCTGGCCACTCTCCAGAATAGTATCATGGTTTATTGTTCAAGATATGTACCACCTCCAAACTCTGTGACATGGCCATGTCCTTGATAGCTGAAGGGAATGGGAACATCTCAGAAAACTCAGATACCAGTGTGACCAGTAAAGTCTCAGTGGAGAAACCCTGCTTGGCTCCATTTGCTTATCTATGTTTCTGTTGCCTTGAATGTCAGGAAGGTCTTTGCCTCAGGCCACCCCTTTGTGAAGCCTGAAGAAATAGTTTTCAAATGGAAATGAATGGGCATCACCTGTGGCTCTTTGCTTAATTGCTCTGGAAAGGGATGTGTCTTAATCAGACACTAGGCCCTGTTTGAGGCTGTGGCTAAAATTCTCAGCTCCTGATAGATCTAAAGAAGATCCCATGTGTGCATCCAAACCAAAATGGCAAAAAATCTGTCATTGTGGATGAAGTCTCTTGCCTTCTTCTGTTTGGTTCCTGACCTCCATCAAGTGAGAATAGGGATCCTTTGGATCAAATGAGTTCTTCAAATTCCTGCAGAACTGCTTGGGTTGTCTCATGATGCCAAATCACATAAAGAATCTATACCTGACAGTCAGTAGGCCTCAAATTGAAGAAGCAGAGCAGTATTTATGGCAGGCCTATTTGATCACTCCTGGTTCATAAGAAGGGTGAACAGGCCACCCTTACTTTGGACATATCAGGGGCAAGGGTGCATTATTTGGACACTGTCTTGGGCTGCGCCACTCTTGGAAACCTGCAGCCAGAGTTAATGATGAGTGTATATATGGTTAAAGATAAGGGCAATGTGGGAATGTTTTGGTTTTAAATGTGGTCATTTTTGTGGCGTTTGGAATAGATGACTGGGTCCACATGGGCTTGAACTCTGGTGTGATTCCCCTTAGAAACTGAGTTCTGAAACTGACCTCAGAGAAGTATTGCCATGAGTTGTGTTGGGATTGTAGGAGGCCATGCATAAGAGTCGCCCTTGAAACCTGAGATCTAGGCCCAGGAAAGCTTTCAACAGAGCACTGAGAATCTCAGCAAGGATATCACATGATTTTATTCTGAAAAACTTGGCAGCCACAGTTAAGAGTCAAAACACACAAGGACCTCACATTATAGACCTTAAAGGGCCTGGCTTCATGTGACCTTTTGGGCACACTCTGAGAAGCCTTGCCTGTGAGAGTTCCTCAGAGCTTTCATTGAAATGAGCTTCCTCACCATTTAATGGTTCTGGGATGAATGGAAACCCCAAAGTGCCTTCAACTTCATTCTTGAAAAATGGATAGATAAATATCATAAAATTTTTGAAATTCCCAATGACCAGGTGGCACTGGATAACCATTGGATGTCCCATTGCTGATCATGAGTGTACCAGACAGTGCCTTGATTTACTGGGTTTCTTGAAAATGGTGTAGAACAGAGATGCCAGTAAGTTAGAGCGTGCTGAGTAGTGGGCCTAGAGCAGTGGTGTGCAGGTGTGTGATAATACATCTGTGGTGTGGCCATGTGGATATTACATTGGCTTCCAAATTGCTTGTGACTGACTTCGTGCAGCCATCAGACCATTATATGAAATGGCATCTTGTAATATGGAGAGGTTTCAGGGCAATGTTCAGAATCAGGTTGGTATGGTCAAGGGGGCAAGCAATGTGGGATAGAAGCCAAGTTGGGGCATTCTCCTGCAGACCCTGACCCACCACATGTTACAGGACTCCCTCCAGCACTGTTTCCCAGTTGAATTCCTTGTATGTCGTGAAGCAAATACAAAACACCCAGTGCAGCAGCAAGAAACACCAGGAAAAGTGGAGGATGACCAAATGGCTTCAAAGTCCACATGGGGAGACACTTAGCCCCCAGTGACCACAGTTTAGCTACAAAGAGTGAATTCAGCACTGCAGCCTCATGTTCATTGGAAAATAAGAAACCATGTCCTCCAGGTCACATAGATGCAGACCAAACTTTGATGGTCTCACTACAAAGGAAGTTAAGCTCCTGACAACAACATATATTTCAACTACCCAAACTCAGAGGCAGTTTCTCAAGAAGTCTTTAGGCCAGCATAGCTCCATGTTTGTGGAGGGTTTACACTGTCCTTTACTTTTGGAAACTGTTCTACCACCTCCATAGTTGTGTAATGCTGAGCATTTTCCAGTCCAGATATGTATTCACATATTTTCTAACTCTTCTCCTCTAATTGTGTCATACTATGGGCGAAGATAATTTCAAGGCATTCTTCTGGATGAGAGTGGGAATATTTTTTGTAGCACATATTTTCATGCTTATTAGATTCATTTTCCTATTTTCTACTTGAAATACTGAATCCCTGACACTAACCCATAACCTACTATACTCTGACTACTAATCCTAATATGATGGAGAAAAATAACTCAAACAGAATAGAAATACAAGCATATCAGAGGAGGCATAGTGTATAGTTGGACACGGCTTTTGCGTGACAAAGTGTTGGTGTTATAAATCTAGTCAATTTGTAATTGATATAGTTCTCCATGTGTTTTTAAAGTTAACAAATATGTGAATTCCTCTCTCCCATTCTATGTAGCCTATTCAGCACATCTATTTTTATATGCATATATAGAATCCTACCTGGTATCACACGTACATTCTTGTCAGGTGTCTGACTTGGCAGATACAAATTGTGAGAAGTGATCACTCCTCCTAAACACTGTGGGATCTGAAAATTCATCCTCTGTGTGAGCTTCCTAGTTGAACAATATTATACATAATTCCATGTTCAGGAAAATGAATATTTTTCGATCTGTGGATGATATATATTTCATGATGAATTTCGATTGGCATATATACTACTACTTTTTAATGTGTGTGTGTGTGTGTGTGTGTATACACACTCCAGATGTTTTAAAATATTAAATATATGTGTCTTATTATACACTCCTTAATTTCATTCTAGTTCATGTATGAGGATTTATAGTCAACATTTCACAAGATTATTCTCGGAAATATTCAACCACCTGAAATACTATTTGTTTCCTATTACTGAAAATTAACTTCAGTGAATCATGAATACAAATCCTAATATTTCTACAATAATTGACCCAGTTTCTCATTAATGCAAGTAGATTCCTATGGGACATGATGTGTATTTTTATGTTCATTCTTATTCACCACTGGTATTTTACTATTTCTTCAGTTTATGCACATTATAAGATATATATTTCATCCACAAGTTACAAAATTATAGGCATTTGTTTCACTTTCAATCATTTTCTGCTTTGAAACACATGTATTCCTCCATGTTTCTTGACTGGTCTTCTCATGAGACTTCTTTCCAAATACATTATTTTCGATTTCCATAATCACTTTTGAAGCAAAACTCACACACCCTTCATGATAATCCATAACCCCAATATTACCATTAGATGTATAACTGGTTGGAATGAATGATTTTGTATCAATATAATATTTCTTATATATTTTCAGATATCAATTCAATCCATGATTTAAAGTGAAACCAGTTATATTATTTATTCACTGTACAGTCTATTCATGCTTTTTCTTTATATTCATAGACACAGGGTACACCTCTTTGTAAACCCAATACTAATTTATACGTCTTCAAATTATTGGTCTCAGAAATGATGGAAGAAATACTCATGTCACCTTATCTACATATACATTTTATCACAGTAATATTTGGACACAAAAAGAAAAGGTCACACTTATGTTTGTACCAAAGCCTAAATGTAAAGTGAATATGGATTACTAAAAACATCCATGTCCAAGTTGCCTAATGCTCTCAAAAATCAATCCTATTTGTGACAATATATTTGTTTCTTCCTAAGATTATATATTCAAATTCAACCCTGTGAAAACATCTAATCCTTTCTCTCACTTTATACTTTTCCTGATTTCATAATGTCTCTATTGATTGCTTTCCTACATATTTTCCCCAGTTCATCATTGTGACTGACTCTTCACATGTGCTGACATTTCCATTCACACTCTAATCGAAACCCTATTGCTAAGAAACTTTTGTTCCAAATCCTATAATCACTCTTCCTCCTAAACCTACTGACTATCTTCCTAATCCTACCTATTAACGCTTTCTGACTGGATGTTCTCTTCTACATTCAACAATCCAAGGTACAGGGTCTTATGCCATTGTATATCGATCTCTCTGAGACATCTCTGCAGAACATAATTCAATGCTAAGTATCACAATCCCTTGATCGCAATGCTAAGTATCACAATCCCTTGAAGCCCAATCCCCTTCTGGGCTTCAAATTTTACTTAGATTTCTGTTTTCCTACATACATTTCACCTCATTATTCTTGTACAATTATTCATCCAGCAGAATAATTTCTAACCCAAATCGAACATGTTATTAACCCTAACCATACACTGTTCCCTCAATCTAACTTTACCGAGGAGCAGGGACAAAGTTGGTCTTACAATATAGGAATGTAGGGGATCTTCCACCTGCTGAGAACCACAAAATTCCATGCAGAAATGATCACTGGAGAAGATGTAGGCAGCTATGAAGGACCTGAGAGAGCAAAAGTCATCTTCCCTGGCAAACAACATGGTCAGAATGAAGGGTTGTTTCTGAATCAGCCTTTCTCTTTTTAATGTAGAGAAGATGGACCAAACCAGGCCTGTGTGGAGAGCTGCTCCCGGGTGCCTATGGTTGATATAGCATTCTAACTTGTGAAAGTGTCACAGGAAGTAGGGGCAGCCTCTTTCTCATGGTAGCCTTGGAAGCAACTGTTAGGACAAAGAGGTTGCCAAGGCAGTGATCTGATTCAGTTCCTGAAGGAAGTGACCTCACATCACTTCTTTGGTGTTGGAACTCTCTGAACTTGGGATCCAGGTAGACAGGAACCCATAGCCAGTCCAGTCCCAGTCCCAGTGGTCTCCTTGTTTGTATTTACCAAGGACACAGACATTCATTTTTGGTACCTACTGATGTGAGGATGTCCAAAACGCAGGAAAGCTCTGAATAGGGTTTTTCCTGAGAAAGCAGGTAGTGGCACACTGCTGGCTCCTGACAAATTCACAGAGTTGCACAAGGAAAGCAGGTCTGAGACAGGAAGGCCATTTATTTGGAACATACTATGGCCCACGAGTCAGTGGAAACTCCAGATAGTCACAGACCTACTTGGGGGAAGGAGGTGTCTTTGTGGGTGTGGGTGGGGATTTGTGAATTTGTCTCATGTTCTGAGAATAGGTAGGAATGGCGGTTTGTTTGTTTTGGCGGGACCTGTTTGTAGTAAGTCGTTTGACAAGGCATGTGTTTGGATATCAGTGTATCCCACTGTGCCCCTGGTTGTAGACATTAGAAAAGAAAATGCATCAATGGATGAGTCCTGTCTAGTTGAAATCTTCTCAGCATTCATCCTGCCCGATTTATGAATGGACTGTGGCTTGTCTTATAGATGGGCAACACCTACTATCTTCCTAAGTTCCTGTTTTCTTCCTGAATTGTGGGCACTCTCCAGAATAGACTGATGGTTTTGTGTCCAAAATATGTACCACCTCCAAGCTCTGTGACATGGCCATGTACTACATAGCTGAAGGGAATGGTGAGCATCTCAGAAAACTCAGATATCAGTGTGACCAGGAAAGTCTCAGTGGAGAAACCCTGCTTTGGGAATTTTGCTTACCTATTGTTCTGTTGCACTGAATGTCAGGAACATCTTTGCCTCAGGCCACCCCTTTGTGAAGCATGAAGAAAACAGTTTTCAAATGGAAATAAATGGGCATCACCTGTGGCTCTTTGCTTAATTGCTTTGGAATGGGATGTGTCTGATTCAGGCTCTTGGCCCCCTGTGAGGCTGTGGCCTAGATTCTCAGAACCTGAGGGATCTAAAGAAAGATCTCTTGTGTATCCAAAACCAAAATGGCCAAAAGAGCAGTCATTGTGGATGAAGTCTCTCGAATTCTTCTAAGGATCCTGACCTCCATCAAGTGAGAATCAAGATCTTTTTGGTCAAATGAGTTTTTCAAAGCCCTGAAGAGGCTAGCCCAGAGGTGCTTGGTTTTTCTCATGACTCCATTTAACATTAAGAATCTAAACCGAAGAGTCAGTAGGCCTAAAATTGGAAAATCGAAGCAGTATTAACAGCAAGCCTTTTTGATCACTCATGGTTCACCGGAAGGGTGTCCAGGCCACCATGACTTTAGGCAAATGAGGGGCAAGGGAGCTTATTTTGGATACTGTCTTAGGCTGCGCAACTCATGAAAACCACCAGCCAGTGGTTATGATGTGTGTCTATATGGAAGAAGATGAGGGCCATGTAGGAGTGTTTTGGTTTTAATTGTGGTCATTTGTGTGGCGTTTGGAAGAGATGACTGGGTCCACCTGGGATTGAACTCAGGTGTGATTTACCTTAGAGACTGAGTTCTGGAACTGACCTCAGAGAAGTATTGCCATGAATTGTGTTGGGATTTTAGCAGGCCATGCATGAGAGTCACCCTTGGAAACTGAGATCTAAGCCCAGGGTTCCTTTCCACAGAGCACTGAGAATCTCAGCAAGGATATCACATGATTTTATTTTGAAAGACTTGACAGCCATAGTTGAGAGTCAAAACACACATGGACCTCACATTGTAGACCTCAATGGGCCTGGCTTCATGTGACCTTGGGCCACTCTTTGGGAAGCCTTTCCTGTGAGAGTTCTCCAGAGCTTTCATCGAAATGAGCTTACTCAATATTTAATGGCTCCTGAATGAATTTAAACCCACAGTGCCTCCAACTTCATCCTTCAAAAATGGCTAGATAACTACCACCAAATTTTGAAATTCCCATGACCAGGTGGCACTGGAGAACCTTTGGATGTCCTGTTGCTGATCATGAGTGTACCAGAAAATGCCTTCATTGACTGTGTTTCATGAAAATGGTGTAGAACAGAGATGCCAGTAAGTTGGAGCCTGCTGAGTAGTGGGCCTAGAGCAGTTGTGTGCAGGTGTGTGACAATACATCTGTGGTGGGGTCATGTGGATCTTACATTGGCTTTCAAATGGCTTGTGACTGACATGGTGCAGCTAGCAGAACTTTGTATGTAAAGGCATCATGTTACATGGAGAGTTTTCAGGGCAATATTCAGAATCAAGTTCCTATGGTAAAGGGGGCAAGCAATGGGGGATAGAAGCCTGGTTGGTGCATTCTCCTGCAGACCTTGACACACCATACGTTACAGGACTCCCTCCAGCATTGTGTCCCAGTTTAACTCTTTGTATGTCATGAACCAAATACAAAACACCCACTGCAGCAGCAAGAAACACCACGAAAAGTGGAGCATGACCAAATGATTTCAAATTCCAGACGGGGAGACACTTATCCCCCAGTGGCCACAGTTTAGCTACAAAGAGTGAATTCAGCACTGCTGCCTCATGTTCATTGGACAATAAGAATTCATGTCCTCCAGGTCACAAAAATGCAGACCCAAGTTTGATGGTCTCACTACAAAGGAAGCTAAAGGTTCTGACAACAACATATATTTCAAGTACCCAACCTCATTGTCAGTATCTCCAGAAGTGTTTAGGCCAGCAGAGTTCCATGTTTGTGGAGTTTTACCCTGTCCCTAAGGTTTGGAAACGTCTTTTCCACCTCAAAGGTTGTGAACTACTGAGCATTTT
The DNA here is from genome assembly GCF_048772815.1 of Callospermophilus lateralis. Lineage (NCBI taxonomy): Eukaryota > Metazoa > Chordata > Mammalia > Rodentia > Sciuridae > Callospermophilus > Callospermophilus lateralis. The sequence continues at coordinate 360,962 of NW_027515838.1, forward strand.
CCATTCTACGTATGTATTCACAGATTTTCTAACTCTTCTCCTCTAATTGTTTCTTACATGGGGCGTGGTTATTTCAGGCCATTGTTCTGAATGAGAGTGGGAATTTTTTGTGTGTAGCACATATTTGCATACACATTGGATTCATTTTCCAATTTTCCATTCGAAATACTGAATCCCTGACATGAACCCATACCCTACTAGACTCTGACTACTAATTCTAATATGATGCAGAAAAGTAACACAAACAGAATTGAAATACAAGCAGTTCAGACGAGGCATGGTGTATAGTTGATCTTGCCTTTTTCATGATAAATGTTAGGTGTTATAAATCCAGTCTATTTTTAATTGAAATAGATCTCCATGTGTTTTTAAAGTTAACAAATATGTGAATTCCTGTCTCCCTTTGTCTGTAGCCTATTCAGCAATGTATTTTTATATGCACATATCAAATCCTACCTGGTGTCACACCTACATTCTTGTGAGGTGACTGACTTGGGAGATACAATTTGTGAGAAGACATCACTCCTCCTAAACGCTGTTGGAACTGAAAATTCAAATAATGGGTGAGCTTCCTAGTAGAACAACATTATACATAAATCCCTGTTAAGAAAATTGAATATTTTTGGATCTGTGATTGATGTATATTTCATGGTGAATTTCGATTTGCATATATGTTGCTACATTTTAATATCTGTGTGTGTGTGTGTGTGTGTGTACACACACACACCCACACACTCTCCAGATTTTTCAAAATATGAAATATATGTATCTTATTTACACTCCCTAAATTCATTTATGTTCAAGTATGTGGATTTAAAATCAACTTTTCACAAGATTTTTCGCAGAAATATTTATCCACCTGAAATACATATTTGTTTCCTAGTACTGAAAACTAACTTCAGTGAATGGTACATACAAATCCTGTTGATAGCCACAGCCAAGGTTCTCCAGTAAGGACCATATGTAGTTTTGAACAACCAAAGGCAGGCATGGTCCCTAAGCCACATGCTTGTTGTTTAAACAGAGAGGGGGAGATGTTGAGAGCCACAGCCAAAGGGGCCCCAGGAAACCTCCAACTGCCAGCAAACTTCCAGCTGCCGGCTGATGATTGGCTCACAGCGGCCCCAGCAACATCTAGCTCATTGGCTCCTCTGTGGTGATGCTCACTGCAGATGCTCATTGAGCTGTTTCCCCGCCCATTCAGACTGCCAGTGGATGATTGGCTCACAGAGGCCCCAGCAACATCTAGCTGATTGGCTTCTCTGTGGTGATGCTCAATGGGATGTTTCCTTGCCCTTTCAGACAACGGAGCTGCTCATTGGTGGACTTTTTTGGCTCCACCCATGTGACCCAGCCAATCGGCCTCAAAAGGAGGAGGCTTGTGGTTGAGGGAGAGGCTTGTGGGAAGACTGTGGTGGCAGTTGGGCTCTGAGGGTTTTTCCTGAGAAGCTGTTTTGTTTGGTTTGTGTGGTTCTAAAAATAAAGTTCGTTTCTTTTGACAGTTGGCTCCTGAATTGTGCCCAGCCAGACTGATGATAATCATGTAAAATGTTGATTTTAAATCCACAAACATGAACTTGAATGAATTTAGGGAGTGTATAATAAGACACATTTATTTCATGTTTTGGAAAATCTGGAAAATCTCGTGAATATATATATATATATATATATATATATATATATATATATATACATACATATATATAAATATATATATATATATATATACATATATATACATATACACACACACACAACAATATAATGTAGCAATATATATGCCAATCAAAATTTATCATGAAATAAATATCATCCACATATCTAAAAATATTCATTTTACTGAACATGGATTTATGTATGATGTTGTTCACTAGGAAGCTCACCCATAGGTTGAATTTTCAGTTCCATCAGTATTTAGGGGAAGTTATCTATTCTCATAATTTGTATATTCCAAAGTCAGTGAGCTCACAAGAATGTACGTGTGTTACCAGGTAGGAGTCTATATATGCATAAAAATATACATGTTCTAAAGAGGCTACAGAGAAAAGGAGACAGGAATTTACATATGTGTTAACTTTGAAAACTCATGGAGAAATTTTACAATGAAAAGTTGACTAGATTCATAACACATATCCTTGATAAAGGAGAAGGAAAATCCAAGTATACACCATGCCTCCTACAAAAGGCCTGTATTTCTATTCTGTTAGGTTTCTTTTTCTCCATCATTTTAGGATAAGTAGTCAGAGTCTAGTAGGGTATGGGTTAGTGTCGGGAATTCAGTATTTCAAATGGAAAATAGGATAATGTATCCAATGTGTATGCAAATATGTGCTACGCAATAATCTTCCCACTCTCACCTAGAACAATGCCTTGACATTACCTTTGCCCCAAGTGAGACACAATTAGAGGAGAAGAGTAAGAAAATCTGTGAATACATATCTGGAATGGAAAATTCTCAGGAGTTCTCAACCTGGGAGCAGGTAGAGGAGTTTCTAGAAGTAAGAAACTGGGTAAACACTCCACAACCATGGAGGTCTGCTGGAAAAAAGACTTCTGGAGAAACTGCCTCTGAGGTGTGGCACTTGAAATATATGTTGTTGTCAGTAGCTTTGTCTTCATTTGTAGTGAAACCATCAAAGCTGGGTCTGAATCTATGTGACCTGGAGAACATGGTTTCTTATTTTCCAATGAACCTGAGGCAGCAGTGCTGATTTTTCTCTTTGTAGGTAAACAGAGGCCACTGGGCCAAAGTGTCTAACTGTGTGGACGATGAAGCCATTTAGTCATCCTTCAATTTTCATGGTGTTTCTTGGTGCTGAACTGGGAGTTTGGTATTTGCTTCAAGAAATACAAGGAGTTCAACTGGGACATAGTGTTGGAGGGAGTTCTGTGACATGTGGTGGGTCAGAGTCTCCAGGAGAACGCACCAATCCGGCTTCTATCCCACATAGCTTGCCCCCTTGACCATAGCAACCTGATTCTGAACATTGCCCTGAAACCTCTCCATATAACAAGATGCCTTTGCATATAAGGGTCTGCTGGGTGCACCATGTCAGCTAAAAGCCATTTGGAAATCAGTGGCAGATCCACATGGCACCACCATAAATATTTTATCACACACCTGCACACCACAGTTCTGGGCCAAATACTCCGCAGTCTCCATCTAACCGGCATCTCTGTTCTACACCACTTTCATTATACCCAATCAATCAAGGCACTGTCTGGTACACTAATGATGAGCAATAGAACATCAAAGGTTCTCCAGTGCCACCTCATCATGCGAATTTCAAAAATTTCATGGTATTTACCTAGCCATTTTACAAGGATGAAGTTGGAGGCATTATTTGTTTCAATTCTTTCAGGAATTATTCAATGTTGAGGAAGCTCATGTCAAGGAATGTTCTGGAGAACTCTCACAGGCAAGGCTTTCCAAAGAGTGGCCAAATAGTCACATGAAGCCAGGCCAATTGAGGTCTACAATGTGAGGTCCATGTGTGTTTTGACTCTCAACTATGTCTGGCAAGTATTTCAAAATAATATCATATGATATTCTGTCTGAGATTCCCAGTGCTCTGTGGAAAGCCACCCCGGGCCTAGATCTCAGTTTCAACGGGCGACTCTCATGGGTGGCCGCCTAAAATCCCAACACAAATCATGGCAATACTTCTCTGAGGTAAGTTCCAGAACTCAGTCTCTAAGGGGAATCACACCAGAGTTCAAGCCCTGGTGAACCCAGTCATCTCTTCCGACTGCCACATAAATGACCACAAGGAAAACCAAAAAACTCCCAAATGGCCCTCATCTTCTTCCATATAGACGCTCATCATAACCTCTGGCTTGACGTTTCCTTGAGGGGCACAGCCCAAGACAGTGTCCAAAATAATCTCCCTTTCCTCTCATTTGCCTAAAGTCAAGGTGGCCTGGAGACCCATTCTGTGAATCAGGAGTGATCAAATAACCCTGACTTTAGTACTGCTCTGCTTCTCTAATTTGAGGCCTACTGTCTGTGGAGTATAGATTCTTGATGTGAATTGGAGTAATGAAAAAACCCAATAACCCATTGGCTACCCTCTGCAGGGTTTTGAAGAACTCATTTGACCCAATAAATCCCTATTCTCATTTTATGGAGGTCAGGAACTTTACAGAGGAAGGTGAGAGACTTCATCCTCAATGAATGCTTTTTGGGCCATTTTGGTTTTTGATGTGCGTTCTGGAATGTTACATATTTTTTTTTTTTTTTTTTTTGGTTTTAGTGCCTTCTGGAATGTTACATAATTTTTTTCTTTAGACATTATTGCCAGAGTTCCTATCTTCATCCCAGTGCAGGTGAAATCAAAGATAATTCCAATCTACAGCTTCTGCAATAGCCATCCCTGTACTGCTTGCAGAACTTGCCTGGACACATGTGAACTCACCTAAATGCATTGTGAACTATCTGTTGGTGCAGCGACTTGTCGTAGTGTTGGGGTATATTTGCTGATGATGTCATCGGTGGTACAATTTTTCCAAAAGGAGCCGTCAATTGGCTTGGTGTATCTTCCTCCCTTCTGCGTGTCATGATCGTCCAGCTAAAATTTGGGGGGGCCAACAGAGGTGAGGCAAAGAACCTCACCCACCCCCGCTGGTACAAAGACCTCTCCACAGGTGTGGCTCTATACTGGACGGGTAGTCAGTGACGGGTAAGATCCAATTGCAATGGTACCAACTTAACGGGTAAAGACCATATGTACTATTGGACAACCTAAGGCAGGCACGGTCCCTAAGCCACATGCGTGTTGTTTAAACAGAGAGGGGAAGATGTTGAGAGCCACAGCCGAAGGGGCCCCAGCAAAATTCCTGCTGCCAGCAAACTTCCAGCTGCCGGCTGATGATTGGCTCACAGCGGCCCCAGCAACAACTAGCTGATTGGCTCCTCTGCGGTGATGCTCAATGGGCTGTTTCCCTGCCCTTTCAGACCACAAAACTGCTCATTGGGGGACTTTTTTTGACTTTGCCCACATGACCCAGCCAATCGGCCTCAAGAGCAGGAGGATTGTGGGAGGCGGAGAGAGGCTCATGTGGGAGGGAGAGGTTTTGGGAAGCCAGTGGTGGCAGTTGGGGCTCTGAAGGTTTTTCCTGAGAGGCTGTTTTGTTTGGCGTGTGTGGTTCTAAAAATAAAGTTCGTTTCTTTTGGCAAGTGGCTCCTGATTGTGCCCAGCAAGACTGCGGCATTATCCTAATATTTCTACAATAACTGACCCAGTTTAACATCAATGCAAGTAGATTCCTGTGGGAGAGGACATGATGTGTATTTTGACGTTCATTTTTATGTAACAGTGGTACATTACTATTTCTTCAGTTTATGCACATCATAGGATATATATTTGACGCACAAGTTCACAAATATATAGGCATTTGTTTCACTTTCAATCACTTTCTGCTTCAAAACACATGTATTCCTCCAGGTTTCTTGACTGGTCTTTTCATGAGACTTCTTTCCAAACACATTATTTCCGATTTCCATAATCACTTTTGAAGCAAAACTCACACATTCTTCATGAAAAACCATAATGCTGATATAACCATTAGATATATTACTGGTTGGAATGAAGGATTGTATATCAATGTAAGATTTTCTGTATATTTTCAGATATCAATTCAATCCATTATTTAAAGTTAGAACCAGTTATAATATTTATTTACAGTATGGTCTATTCATGCATTATTTCTATAATTATAGACACAGTGTACACCATTTTTACCTCCAAAAATAATTTATACGTCTTCAAAATATTGCTCCCAGAAATGGTGGAAGAAATACTCATGTCACCTGATCTACATATACATTTTACCACAGTAGTATTCTGCACACAGAAAGAAGAGGTCAAACTTATGTTTGTACCAAAGCCTAAATGAAAAGTGAGCATGGATTACGGAAAACATCCATGTCCATGTTGCCTAATGCTCTCAAAAGTTCATCCTATTGGTGACTACATGTTTGTTTCTTCCTAAGATTATATATTCAAACTCAAGCCTGTTGAAAATGTATAATTCTATCACTCACTTTATACTTTGCCTGATATCCTAATGTCAATTGATATCTGCATTCCTACTTTTTTCCCCAGTTCATCCTTTTGACAGACTCTCCACATGTGCTGACAATTACATTCACTCTATCCGAAACCCTACAGCTAAAGATCTTTTTATCCAAATCCTATACTCACTCTTCTTTCAAAACCTACCAACTATCTTACTAATCCTACAAATTATCCCTTTTTGACTGGATGTTCTCTTCAACATTCAATAAACCAAGGTACAAGTAATTATGCCATTGTATATCGATTTATCTGAGACATCTGTGCAGAATATAATTCAAAGCTAAGAATCCCAGCTAAGGGTCCAATGCAATTCTGGGCTTCAAATATTACCTAGATGTCTGTTTTCATACTTATAATTCACTTATATTCTTATAAATATCGCACGTTCCCAATACCATAATTCATCCCGCAGAATGATTCCTAACCCAAATGGAACATGTTATTAACCCTGAACATACACTGTTCTCTCAATCTAACTTTACTGAAGAGCAGGGACAGAGTTGGTCTTTCAATACAGAAATTAGGGGATCTTCCACTTGCTGAGAACCTCCAAGGTCATTAAAGAAATGATCCCAGGATTAAATGTAGGCAGCTATGAATGACGTCAGAGAGCAAAAGTCATCTTCCATGACAAACAACCTGGTTAGCATGAAGGGATGTGTCTGAATCAACATTTCTTTTCTTAATGTATAGAAGATGGACCAAACCACGCCTATCTGGAGAGCTTTTTTTGGGTACCTATGGTTGATATACCATGCAAAATTGTGAAAGTTTCACTGGAAGTAGGGGCAGCCTCCAACTCATTGGACTCTTGGAAGCAACTGTTAGGACAAATTGGTTGCCAAGGCAGTAACCTGATTCAGTTCCTGAAGGAAGTGACCTACGTCACTTCCTTGGTGAAGGAATTCTCTGAACTTGGGATCCATGAAGACAGGCACCCAGAGCCAGTCCCAGTCCCAGTCCCAGTGGGCTCACTTGTTCGGTTTTACCAAGGACAGGGTCAGTCTTTCTTGGTACCTACCTATGTGAGGATAGCCAAAGGCCAGGAGAGCTCTGAAGAGGGACCTTTTCTGAGAAAGCAGGTAGTGGCTCACCGCTGGCTCCTGACAACTTCACAGAGTTGGCCAAGGAGACCAGATCTGAGTCAGGACAGGACATTTCGGGAGAACATTGTATGGCCCACCAGTCAGAGGACACTCTGGATACTCACAGACCTACTTGGGGGAAGGAGGTGCCTTTGTGGGAGTGGTTGTGGTTTTGTGGTTTTGTCACATGTTCTGAGAATAGGTAGAAAATGCGGTTTGTTTGGTTTGGATTGCACTGTTTCTAGTAAGTCGTTTGACATGTGAGTGTTTCTATGTCTGTGTATCCCACTGTGTCTGTGGTTGTAGACATTAGAAAAGAGAATGAATTAATGGATGTGTCCTGTCTAGTAGAAAGCTTCCTGGCATTCATCCTGCCCAATTGATGAATGGACCGCGGCTTGCCTTCTGGATGGGCAAAACCTACTATCTTCCTAAGATCCTGTTTTCTTCCTGAATTCTGGCCACTCTCCAGAATAGGCTCATGGTTTTGTGTCCAAGATATATACAACCTCCAAGCTCTGTGACATGACCATGTACTTGATAGCTAAAGTGAATGGGGAGCATCTCAGAAAACTCAGATATCAGTGTGACCAGGAAAGTCTCAGTGGAGAAACCCTGCTTTGGGTCTTTTGCTTACCTGTTTTTCTGTTGCCCTAAATGTCAGGAAGGTCTTTGCCTCTGGCCACCCCTTTGTGAAGCCTGAAGAAAACAGTTTTCAAATGAAAATGAATGGGCATCACCTGTTGCTCTTTGCTTAATTGCTTTGTAAAAGGATGTGTCTGAATCAGCCTCTTGGTTCTGTGTGAGGTTGTGGCTTAGATTCTCAGCACCTGATGCATCTAAAGATAGATTCCATGTGTGCACTCAAAACAGAAATGGCAAATGAGTCTCTTGCCTTCCTCTATTAGATTCCTGACCTTCATCAAGTAAGAATCAGGATCCTTTAGTTCAAATGAGTTCTTTGAACCCCTGCAGAAGTGCTTGGGTTTGCTGATGACTCCAAATCACATAAAGAATCTATACCTGACAGTCAGTAGGCCTCAAATTGGAAAAGCAGAACAGTATTAACTACATCCCTATTTGATCAGTTCTGGTTCACAGGAAGGGTGTGTAGGCCACCCTGACTTTCGGCAAATTAGGGGCAAGGGAGCTTATTTTGGACGGTGTCTTGGTCTGCGCCCCTCATGGAAACCTCCAGCGAGAGGTTATGATGAGTGTCTATATGGAAAAACATGAGGGCCATGTGGGAGTGTTTTGGTTTCAATTGTGGTCATTTGTGTGGCAGTTGGAAAAGATGACTGTGTCCACCTGGGTTTCAACTCTTGTGGGATTCCCCTTGGAGACTGAGTTCTGGAACTGACCTTAGAGAAGTATTGCCATGAATTGTGTTGGGATTTTCGGAGGCCACGCATGAGAGTCACCCTTGGAAACTGAGATCTAGGCCCAGGGTGGCTTTCCACAGAGCACTGGGAATCTCAGCGAGGATATCACTTGATTATATTCTGAAAAACTTGGAAGCAATAGTTGAGAGTCAAAACACACATGGACCTCACATTGTAGACCTCAATGTGGCTGGCTTTATGTGACATTGGGCCACTCTTTTGGAGGACTTGCCTGTGAGAGTTCTCTAGAGCTTCCATTGAAATGAGCTTCCTCAACATTTAATGGTTCCTGAATGAATTGAAACCCACAGTACCTCCAACTTCATCCTTGAAAAATGGCTAGAAAATACCATGAAATTTTTGAAATTTCCATGACCAGCTGGCACTGGAAATCCATTTGATGTCCTGGTGCTTATCATGAGTATACAAGACAGTGTCTGGTTTGACTGAGTTTCATGATAATGGTGTAGAAAAGAGATGCCAGTAAGTTGGAGCCTGCTGAGTAGTGGGCCAAGAGCAGTAGAGTGTAGGTGTGTGAAAAAAACATCTGTGGTGCGGCCACGTGGATCTGCCATTGGCTTAGAAATGGTTTGTGACTGACATGTGCAGCTAGCAGACCTTTGGATGTAAAGGCATCTTGTTGAATGGAGAGGTTTCAGGGCAATGTTCAGAATCATATTGCTATGGTCAAGGGGGCAACTATGTGTGATAGAAGCCTGCTTGGTACATTCTCCTGCCGATCCTGACCACAACATGTGACAGAACTCCCTGCAGCACTGTATCGCAGTTAAACTCCTTTATTTCGTAAAGTAAATACCAAACTTTCAGTGCAGCATCAAATAACATGACGAAATGTGAAGGATGATCAAATGGCTTCACAGTCCACACGGGGAGACACATAGACCCCAGTAGCCCCAGTTTGCCTACAAAGAGAGAATTCAGCACTGCTGCCTCGTGTTTATAGGAAAATAAAAAACCATGTTCTTCAGGTCACATAGATGCAGACTCAGCTTTGATGGTCTCACTACAAAGGAAGCTAAAGCTCCTGACAACAACATATATTTCAAGTGCCCAACCTCAGAGGCATTTTCTCAAGAAGTCTTAAGGCCAACACAGCTCCATGTTTGTGGTATTTACCCTGTCCCTTACTTTTGGAAACTCCTCTACCACCTTCAAGGTTGTGAACTCCTGAGCATTTTCCATTCCAGATATTTATTATGAACTCAAACAACAACAAGTGCTGGTGAGGATGTGGAGAAAAGGGTAAACTTGTACATTGCTGGTGGGACTGCAAATTGGTGCAGCCAAATTGGAAAGCAGTATGGAGATTTCTTGTAGAACTGGGAATGGAACCACCATTTGACCAAGGTATTCCCCTTCTCAGTCTATTCCCTAAAGACCTAAAAAAAATGCTACAGGGACACTGATACATTGATGTTCATAGCAGCACAATTTACAATAGCAAGACTGTGGAACCAACCTAGATGCACTTCCATAGATGAATGGATAAAAAATGTGGCATTTATACACAATGGAATATTACTCTGCATTAAAAAATGACAAAATGATATAACTTGCAGAGAAATGGATGGCATTAGAGCAGATTATGCTAAGTGAAGCTAGCCAATCCCTAAAACCAAATGCCAAATGTCTTTATTGATATAAAGAGAGTAACTAAGAACAGAGTAGGGACAAATAGAATTAGAAGAAAATTAACATTAAACAGGGATGAGAGGAGGAAGGGAAAGGGAGAGAGAAGGGAAATTGCATGGAAATAAAAGGAGACCCTCAGGGTTATATAAATTACATACAAGAGGAGGTGAGGGAAAGGAAAAAATTATACAAGGGGGAGAAATGAATTACAGTAAAGAGGTAGAGAGAGAAGAGGGGAGGGGAGGTAAGGGGAGGGGGATAGTAGAGGTTAGGAAAGGCAGCAGAATACGACAGACACTAGTATGGCAATATGTAAATCAATGGATGTGTAACTGATGTGATTCTGCAATCTGTTTACGGGGTAAAAATGGGAGTTCATTACCTACTTGAAACACAGTGTGGAATATGATATATCAAGAACTATGTAATGTTTTGAACAAGCATAAATAAAAATTAAAAAAAAAAAAGAAAACTAACTTTGGTGAATGGTGCAAAGAAATCCTAATATTTCTACAGTAACTGACACAGTTTAACATCAATGCGAGTAGATTCCTGTGGGACATGATGTGTATTTTGATGTTCATTTTTATTCAACACTGGTACATTACTATTTCTTCAGTTTATTCACATCATATTATAATATTTCATCCACAAGTAAGCAAATTTATCGTCATTTTTTTCAATTTCAATCACTTCCTTCTTCAGAACTCATGAATTCCTCGGTGTTCCTTGACTGGCCTTTTCATGAGACTTCTTTCCAAACACATTATTTTCGATTTCCATAATCACTTTTGAAGCAAAACTCACACAAACTTCATGATAAACCGTAACCTAATATTAACATTAGGTGTATAACTGGTTGTCATGAATGATTGCATATCAATATAAGATTTCTTATATATTTTCAGATATCAATTCAATCCATTACTTAAAGTGGAACAAGTTATATTATTTATTGAAATTAAGGTCTATTCATGCATTATCTGTATATTCATAGAAACAGGGTACACCTCTTTTTACCCCCAATGCTAATTTATACGTCTTCAAAATACTGCTCCTAGAAATGGTGGAAGAAATAATCATGTCATCTGATCTACATACACATTTTATCACAGTAATATTCTGGAAACAAAATGCAAAGGTCCCACTTAGGATTGTACCAAAGTCTAAATGGAAAGTGAACATAGATTACTAACAACATCCATGTCCATGTTGCCTAATGCTCTCAAATGTCAATCCTATTGGTGACCTACATATTTGTTTCTTCCTAAGATTAGATATTCAATCTCAACCCTGTTGAAAATGTCTTATCCTATCACTCACTTTATACTTTGCCTGATTTCCTAATGTCTCTATTGATATCTGCTTTTCTACAAATTTTCCCCATTTCATCATTGTGTCTGATTTCTTCATATGTGCTGACATTTATATTCACTCACTGCCCGAAAAAAAATTGCTAAAAAACTTTTGTTACATATCCTATACTAACTCTACTTGCTAAACATAATGACTATCTTCTTAATCCTACCGACAATCCCTTTTGACTTGGATGTTCTCTTCAGCATTCAATCATCCAAGGTTCAAGTTCCTCTGCCATTGTATATCCATTTATTTGAGACATATGTGCACAATTCAAAGCTAAATATCCCAATCAACTGCCCAAAGCCCTTCTGGGATTCAAATCTTACTTTAATTTCTGTTTTCATACATATATTTAACCTCGATATTCTTATAAATATCACAGGTTCCCAATACCATTATTCATCCAGCAGAATGATTCCTAACCCAAATCGAACATGAAATTAACCCTAACCATACACTGTTCACTCAATCTAACTTTACAGAAGAGCAGAGACAGATTGTTCTTACAATACAGGAATGTAGGGGATGCTCCACCTGTTAAGAACCTCAAAGGTCCATGCAGAAATGATCCCTGGAGAAGATGTAGGCAGCAATGAAGGACCTGAGAGACAAAAAGTCATTTTCCATGGCAAACAACCTGGTCAGGATGAAGGGTTGTGTCTGAATCAGCCTCTCTCTTCTTAATGTAGAGAAGATGGACCAAACCAGGCTTGTGTGGAGAGCTGTTCCCGGGTGCCTAAGGTTGATATACCATTCTAAGTTGTGAAAGTGTCCAAGGAAGTAGGGGCAGCCTCCATCTCATGGGACCCTTGGAAGCAACTGTTAGACAAAGTGGTTGCCAAGGCAGTGACCTCATTCAGTTCTTGAAGGAAGTGACCTACCTCACTTCCTTGTTGATGGAACTTTCTGAACTTGGGACCAAGGAAACCAAGCACCAGAGCCAGTCCCAGTCCCAGTCCAAGTGGTCTCATTTGTTTGGAATCACCAAGGACAGAGTCAGTCTTCTTGGTACTGACTGATGTGAGGATGGCCAAATGCCAGGAAAGATCTGAACACGGGCCTTTCCTGACTAAGTATGTAGTGGCTCACCCCTGGCTCCTGACTGCTTCACAGAGTTGGACAAGGAGACCAGAACTGAGACAGGACAGACCATTAAAGGGGAACATAGTATGGCAAACCTGTCAGAGGACACTCCGGATAATCACAGCCCTACTTTGGGGAAGGAGGTGTCTTTTTGAGTGTGGGTGTGTGGTTTTGTCTCTGTTCTGAGAATAGGTAGAAAAGGAGGTTTCTTTGGTTTGGAGTGAACTGTTTCTAGTAAGTCGTTTTACATGGTGAGTGTTTCTATTTCTGTGTATCCCACTGTGTCCGTGGTTGTATACATTATAAAAGAGAATGCATCAATGCATGTGTCCTCTTTAGTAGAAAGCTTTCCAGTATTCATCCTGCCCATTTAATGAATGGAGCGTGGTTTCCATATCGATAGGAAACACCTACTACCTTTTTAAGTCCCTGTTTTCTTTCTGAATTCTGACAACTCTTAAGAATAGGCTCTTGGGTTTGTGTCCAAGATATGTACCACCTCCAATCTCTGTCACATGGCCATGTACTGGATATCTGAAGGGAATGGCCAACATCTCAGAAAACTCAGATATCAGTGTGACCAGGAAAGTCTCAGTGGAGAAACCCTGCTTTGGCTCTTTTGCTAACCTATTGTTCTGTTGCCCTGAATCTCAGGATGTCTTTGCCTCTGGCCACCCCTTTGGGAAGCCTGAGGAAAACATTTTTTCAAAAGGAAATGAAGGGCATCACCTGTGGCTCTTTGCTTAATTGCTTTGAAAAAAGATGTGTCTGAATCAGCCTCTTGGCCCTGTGTGAGGCTGTGGCTTAGATTCTCAGCACCTGATGGATCAAAAGAAAGGTCCCATGTGTGCATCCAAAACCAAAATGGCAAATATTCACTCATTGTGAATGAATTCTTTTACCTTCCTCTGTTAGGATCCTGAATTCCATCAAGGGAGAATAGGAATCCTTTGGGCCAAATGAGTTCTTCAAATCTCTGCAGAGGGGCTTGTGTTTTCTCATGACTCAAATTCACATAAAGAATCTAAACCACAGAGTCAGAAGGCCTCAAATTGAAAAAGCTGAGCAGTATTAATGTCAGGCCTATTTGATCACTCCTGGTTTACAGGAAGTGTGTCCAGGCCACCTTGATGTTAGACAAATGAGGGGAACAGGACCTTAATTTGGACACTGACTTGGGCTGTGGACCTCATTGAAAACTCCAGCCAGACGTTATAAGGAGTGTCTATATGGAAGAAGATGAGGACCACGTGGGAGTGTTTTGGTTTTAATTGTGGTCATTTGTGTGGCGGTTGGGAGAGATGACTGTTCCACTGGGCTTGAACTCTGGTGTGATTCCCCTTAGAGACTGAGTTCTTTAACTGACCTCAGAGAAGTATTGCCATGAATTGTGTTGGGATTTTAGGAGGCCACACATGAGAGTCGCCCTTGGAACCTGAGATCTAGGCCCAGGTTGGATTTCCACAGAACACTGGGAATTTCAGCCCGGATATTACATACAATTTTTCTTAAAGACTTGGCAGCCATATTTGAGTTTAAAACACACATGGACCTCACATTGTAGATCTCAATGGGCCTGGCTTCATGTGACATTTTGGCCACCCTTAGGGAAACCATGCCTGTGAGAGTGCTCCAGTGCTTTCATTGAAATTAGCTTCTTCACCATTTAATGGTTCCTGAATTAATTGAAGCCCTCAGAGCCGCAAACTTCATCCGTGAAAAATGGCTAGAAAATTACCATGAAATTTTTGATATTTTCATGTTCAGCTGGCACTGAAAAAACTTTGGATGTCCTGTTTCTGATCCTGAGTATACCAGACACTGCCTTGATTGACTTTGTTTCATGAAAATGGTGTAGAACAGATATGCCAGTAAGTTGGAGCCTGGTGAGTAGTTGGCCTAGAGCAGTGGTATGCAATTGTGTGATAAAACATCTGTGTTGTGGCCATGTGGATCAGCCATTGGCTTCCAAATGGCTTGTGACTGACATGGTGCAGCCAGCAGACCCATATATGTAAAGGCATCTTGTTATATGGAGAGGATTCACTGCAATGTTCAGAATCATATTGCTATTCTCAAGGGGGCAATCTACGTGGGATAGAACCTGGGTTGGTGCTTTCTCCTGAAGACCCTGACTCACCATACCTTAAAGAACTCCCTCCACCACTCTGTCCCATTTTAACTCCTTGTATTTCTTGAAGTAAATACCAAACTCCCAGTGGAGCAGCGAGAAACACCACGAAAAGTGGAGGATGACCAATTGGCTTCACAGTCCACACTGAAAGACACTTAGACCCCAGTGTCCATAGTTTACCTACAAAGAGAGAATTCAGCACCGCTGCCTCATGTTCATTGGATAATAAGAAACCATGTCCTCCAAGTAACATAGATGCAGACCCAGCTTTGATGGTCTCTCTACAAAGGAACTAAATCTCCTCAGAACATCAAATATTTCAAGTGCCCACCCTTAGAGGCAGTTTCTCAAAAAACATTTAGGCCAGCAGAGCTGCATGTTTGTGGAATGTTTACCCTGTCCCTTACTTTTAGAATCTTCTCTACCACCTCCAAAGTTGTAAACTCCTGAGAATTCTCCATTCCAGATATATTCACAGATTTTCTAGCTCTTATCCTCTAATTGTGTCTTACTTGAGAAGAATGTAATGTCAAGGCATTGTTCTGGATGAAAGTGGGAAGATTTTTGTGTAGCACATATTTGCATACACATTGGATTCAATTTCCTATTTTCCATTAGAAATGCTGAATCCCTGAAACTAACATATACCCTATTAGACTCTGACTACTAATCCTAATATGATGGAGAAAAATAACACAAACAGAATAGAAATACAAGCAGTTTAGAGGAGGTATGTTTTATAGTTGGAGTTGCCTTTTGCATGGTATAGTGTAGCAGTTATAAATCTAGTCAATTATTTGTTGAAATAGTTCTCCATGCGTTTTTTAAGTTAACAAATAAGTGAATTCCTGTCCCCCTTTCTCTGTAGCCTATTCAGCACACGTATTTTTATATCCACATATAGAATCCTACCTGGTACCACACGTACATTCTTGTGAGGTGGCTGACGTGGCAGATACAAATTGGAAGAAGAGATCACTCCTCCTAAACGCTGCTTGAACTGATAATTCAAATGTGAGTGAGCTTCCTAGTTGAACAACATTATACATAAATCCATGTTCAGTAAAATGAATATATTTGGATCTGTGAATGATATACATTTCATGGTGAATTTCGTTTGGCATATATATTGCAATTTTTAATGTCTCTCTCTTTGTCTGTATATAAATATATATATATAAATATATATATATATATATATATATATATATATATATATATATATATATATATATACATGCTCAAGATTTTTCAAAACATGAAATATGTGTCTTATTACACACTTCCTAAATTCATTCATATTTATGTTGTGGATTTATAATCAACTTTTCACAAGATTATTCTCAGAAATATTCATCCACCTGAAATACGTATTTGTTTCTTTGTACTGTTTCCACCCCAGATATGCATTCACGGATTTTCAAACTCTTCTACTCTAATTGTGTCTTACTTGGGGTGAAGGTAATGTAAAGGCATTGTTCTGGATGAGAGTGGGAAGATAATTGTGTAGCATATATTTTATACACGTTGGATTCATTTTCCTATATTCCATTGAAAATACTGAATCCCTGACAATAACGCATACCCTACTATACTTTGTCTACTAATCCAAATATGATGGAGAAAAACAACCCAAACAGAATAGAAATACAAGCAGTTCAGAGGAGGCATGGGGTATAGTTGGACTTGCCATTTGCATGATAAATGGTAGGTGTTATAAATCTAGTCAATTTTTAATTGAAATAGTTCTCCATGTGTTGTTAAAGTTAACAAATATGTAAATTCCTCTCTGCCTTTCTCTGTAGCCTATTCAGCACATGAATTTTTATATGCTTATATAGAATACCTGGTATCAGACGTTCATTTTTGTGAGGTGACTGACTTGGCAGATACAACTTGTGAGAAGAGATCACTCCTCTAAACGCTGTTGGAACTGAAAATTCAAACTATGGGTGAGCTTTCTAGTAGAACAACATTATACATAAATCCTTGTTCAGTAAAATAAATATTTTTGCATCTGTGGATGCTATATATTTTATGATGAACTTCGATTGGCATATATATTCCTACATTTTAATATCTGTGTGTGTGTTTTGTGTGTGTGTGTGTGTGTGAGTGTATATATATATATACATATATATAATTATATGTGTATATATATACACATATATATAATTATGAATATATATATATATATATATATATATATATATATATATATATACACTGACTTGATTTTTAAAATATGAAATATATGTATCTTAAATACACTCCCTAAGTTCATTCATGTTCAAAAATGTGGATTTATAATAAACTTTTCAGAAAATTATTCTCAGAAATATTCATCCACCTGAAATACACATTTGTTTCATAGTTCTGAAAACTAACTTCAGTAAATGGTGCTTACAAATCCTAATATTTGTACATTAGCTGACCCAGATTAACATCAATCAAGTAGATTCGTATGGGACATGATGTGTATTCTGACGTTTATTTTCATTCAACACTGGTACATTACTATTGCTTCAGTTTTTACAAATCATAGGAAATATATATTTCATCCACAAGTTCACAAATTTATACGCATTTGTTTCACAATCACTTCCTGCTTCATAAAACATGTATTCCTAGAGGTTTTTTGACTGGTCTTTTCATGAGACTTCTTTCCAAACACATTATTTTCGATTTCCATAATCACTTTTGAAGCAAAACTCACACACCCTTCATGATAAACCATAAACTTAATGTGGCCATTAGATATTTCACTGGTTGGAATGAATGTTTGTATGTCAATATAAGATTTCCTGTATTTTTTCAGATATAATTTCAATCCATTATTTAAAGTCAGAACCAGATATATTATTTATTCACAGTATGGTCTATTCATGCATTATCTCTATATGCACAGACATAGGGTACACCTCTTTTTACCCCCATTACTAATTTATATGTCTTGAATATGTTGCTGCCAGAAATGGTGGAAGAAATAGTCATGTCACCTGATCTAAATGTACGTTTTATCACAGTAATATTCTGAACAAAAAAAGCAAAGGTCACACTTAAGATTGTAGCAAAGACTAAATGAAAAGTGAGCATGGATTACTAAACATCCATGTCCAGGTTGCCTAATGCTGTCAAATGTCAATCCTATTGGTCACTACATATTTGTTTCTTTCTTAGATTATATATTCAAACTCAACCCTGTTGAAAATATCTAATCCTATCACTCATTTTATACTTTGCCTGATTTCGTAATGTCTCTATTGATATCAGCTTTCCTAACTATTTTCCCCAGTTCATCATTGTGACAGTCTCTTCACTTGTGCTGACATTAACATTCACTGTCTACCGGAAACCCTATTGCTAAACAACATTTAGTCCAAATCCTATACTCACTCTTCTTTCTAAACCTACTGAGAATCTTCCGAATCCTACCGACTATCCCTTTTGACTGGAAGTTCTCTTCTACATTTAATCATCCATGGTACAAGGACCTAAGCCATTGTATATCGATTTACCTGACACATCAGTGCAGAACATAATTCAAAGCTACGTATCCCAATCAAGGGCCCAATGCCCTTTTGGGCTTCATATCTTAACTAGATTTCTGTTTTCATACTTATATTTCACCTATATATTCTTGTAAATATCGCAGTTTCCTAATACCATTATTCATCGCGCAGAAAGATTCCTAATCCAAATCGAACATGTTAGTTAACCTAACCATACACTGTTCAGTCAATTTAACTTTACAGAAGAGCAGGGATAGAGTTGGTCTTACAATACAGGAATATAGGGGATCTTCCACATGCTGAGAAACTCAAAGGTCCATGCAGAAATGATTCCTGGAGAAGTTGTAAGCAGCTATGGAGGACCTAAGAGACCAAAAGTCATCCTCCATGGCAAACAACCTGGTCAGGATGAAGGGTTGTGTCTGAATCAGCTTCTCTCTTCTTAATGTAGAGAAGGTGGACCATACCAGGCCTGTGTGGAGAGCTGTTCCCAGGTGCCAATGGTTGATATACCAATCTAACTTGTGAAAGTGTCACAGGAAGTAGGGGCAGCCTCAATCTCATGGGACCCTTGAAAGCAATTGTTAGGACAAAGTGGTTGCCACGGCAGTAACCTCATTCAGTTCCTGAATGAAGTGACCTACCCCTCTTCCTTGATGACGGATTTCTCTGAACTTAAGATCCAGGAAGCCAGGCACCCAGAGTCAGTCCCAGTTTCTTTCCCAGTGGGCTCAGTTGTTTGGAATAACCAAGGACAGAGTAAGTCTTCCTTGGTACCTACTGATGTGAGGATTGCCAAATGCCAGGAGAGCTCTGAAAAGGGGAATTTCCTGAGAAAGCAGGTAGTGGCTCACCACTGGCTCCTGAAAACTTCACAGTGTTGGCCAAGGATACCCGATCTGAGAAGGACAGGCCATTTCAAGGAAACATAGTATGGCCCATCAGTCAGAGTACATTCCAATTAGTCACAGACCTACTTGAATAAAGGAGGTGTCGTTGTGGGTGTGGTTGTGATTTTGTGGTTTAGTCTCATGTTCTGAGAATAGGTAAGAAAGGCGGTTTGTTTGTTTTGGAGTGGACTGTTTATAGTAAGTCATTTGACAAGGCGATTGTTTGTATGCCTGTGTATCCCACTGTGTCCGTGGTTGTAGACATTATAAAAGATAATGCATCAATGGATGTGTCCTGTCTAGTAGAAAGCTTGCCAACATTCATCCTGCCCAATTTATGAGTGGACTGCAGGTTGCTTTAGGGACGGGCAACACCTACTATCTTCCGGAGTTCCTGTTTTCTTCCTGAATTCTGGCCACTCTTCAGAGCAGGCTCATGGTTTTCTGTCCAAGATATGTACCACCTCCAAGCTCTGTGACATTGCCATATAATGGATAGCTGAAGGGAATAGCAAGCATCTCAGAAAACTCAGATATCAGTGTGACAAAGAAAGTCTCAGTAGAAAAACCCTGCTTTGGGCCTTTTGCTTACCTATTTTTCTGTTGCTCTGAGTGTCAGGAAGGTCTTTGCCTCAGGCCACACCTTTGTGAACCCTGAAGAAAACAGTTTTCAAATGGAAATGAATGGGCATCACCTGTGGCTCTTTGCTTAATTGCTTTGGAAAAGGATGTGTCTGAATCAGCCTCTTGGCCCTGTGTGAAGCAGTGGCTTAGATTCTTAGCACCTGATGGATCAAAAGAAAGATCCCATGTGTCCATCCAAAACCAAAATGGCAAATATTCACTCATTGTGAATGAATTCTTTTACCTTCCTCTGTTAGGATCCTGAATTCCATCAAGGGAGAATAGGAATCCTTTGGGCCAAATGAGTTCTTCAAATCTCTGCAGAGGGGCTTGTGTTTTCTCATGACTCAAATTCACATAAAGAATCTAAACCACAGAGTCAGAAGGCCTCAAATTGAAAAAGCTGAGCAGTATTAATGTCAGGCCTATTTGATCACTCCTGGTTTACAGGAAGTGTGTCCAGGCCACCTTGGTGTTAGACAAATGAGGGGAACAGGACCTTAATTTGGACACTGACTTGGGCTGTGGACCTCATTGAAAACTCCAGCCAGACGTTATAAGGAGTGTCTATATGGAAGAAGATGAGGACCATGTGGGAGTGTTTTGGTTTTAATTGTGGTCATTTGTGTGGCGGTTGGAAGAGATGACTGTTCCACTGGGCTTGAACTCTGGTGTGATTCCCCTTAGAGACTGAGTTCTTTAACTGACCTCAGAGAAGCATTGCCATGAATTGTGTTGGGATTTTAGGAGGCCACACATGAGAGTCGCCCTTGGAACCTGAGATCTAGGCCCAGGTTGGATTTCCACAGAACACTGGGAATTTCAGCCCAGATATTACATACAATTTTTCTTAAAGACTTGGCAGCCATATTTGAGTTTAAAACACACATGGACCTCACATTGTAGATCTCAATGGGCCTGGCTTCATGTGACATTTTGGCCACCCTTAGGGAAACCATGCCTGTGAGAGTGCTCCAGTGCTTTCATTGAAATTAGCTTCTTCACCATTTAATGGTTCCTGAATTAATTGAAGTCCTCAGAGCCGCAAACTTCATCCGTGAAAAATGGCTAGAAAATTACCATGAAATTTTTGATATTTTCATGTTCAGCTGGCACTGAAAAAACTTTGGATGTCCTGTTTCTGATCCTGAGTATACCAGACACTGCCTTGATTGACTTTGTTTCATGAAAATGGTGTAGAACAGATATGCCAGTAAGTTGGAGCCTGGTGAGTAGTTGGCCTAGAGCAGTGGTATGCAATTGTGTGATAAAACATCTGTGTTGTGGCCATGTGGATCAGCCATTGGCTTCCAAATGGCTTGTGACTGACATGGTGCAGCCAGCAGACCCATATATGTAAAGGCATCTTGTTATATGGAGAGGATTCACTGCAATGTTCAGAATCATATTGCTATTCTCAAGGGGGCAATCTACGTGGGATAGAACCTTGGTTGGTGCATTCTCCTGAAGACCCTGACTCACCACACCTTAAAGAACTCCCTCCACCACTCTGTCCCATTTTAACTCCTTGTATTTCTTGAAGCAAATACCAAACTCCCAGTGGAGCAGCGAGAAACACCAAGAAAAGTGGAGGATGACCAATTGGCTTCACAGTCCACACTGAAAGACACTTAGACCCCAGTGTCCATAGTTTACCTACAAAGAGAGAATTCAGCACCGCTGCCTCATGTTCATTGGATAATAAGAAACCATGTCCTCCAAGTAACATAGATGCAGACCCAGCTTTGATGGTCTCTCTACAAATGAACTAAATCTCCTCAGAACATCAAATATTTCAAGTGCCCACCCTTAGAAGCAGTTTCTCAAAAAGTATGTAGGCCAGCAGAGCTGCATGTTTGTGGAAAGTTTACCCTTTCCCTTACTTTTAGAATCTTCTCTACCACCTCCAAAGTTGTAAACTCCTGAGTATTCTCCATTCCAGATATATATTCACAGATTTTCTATCTCTTATCCTCTAATTGTGTCTTACTTGAGGAGAGTGTAATGTCAAGGCATTGTTCTGGATGAAAGTGGGAAGAATGTTGTGTAGCACATATTTGCATACACATTGGATTCAATTTCCTATTTTCCATTAGAAATGCTGAATCCCTGAAACTAACATATACCCTATTAGACTCTGACTACTAATCCTAATATGATGGAGAAAAATAACACAAACAGAATAGAAATACAGGCAGTTTAGAGGAGGTATGTTTTATAGTTGGAGTTGCCTTTTGCATGGTATAGTGTAGCAGTTATAAATCTAGTCAATTATTTGTTGAAATAGTTCTCCATGCGTTTTTAAAGTTAACAAATAATGAATTCCTGTCCCCCTTTCTCTGTAGCCTATTCAGCACACGTATTTTTATATGCACATATAGAATCCTACCTGGTACCACACGTACATTCTTGTGAGGTGGCTGATTTGGCAGATACAAATTGGAAGAAGAGATCACTCCTCCTAAATGCTGAATGAACATTTAATTTAAATGTGAGTGAGCTTCCTAGTTGAACAACATTATACATAAATCAATGTTCAGTAAAATGAATATATTTGGATCTGTGGATGATATACATTTCATGGTGAATTTCGTTTGGCATATATATTGCAATTTTTAATGTCTCTCTCTGTTTGTGTATATAAATATGTATATATATATATAGATACACTCTCAAGATTTTTCAAAACATGAAATATGTGTCTTATTACACACTTCCTAAATTCATTCATATTTATGTTGTGGATTTATAATCAACTTTTCACAAGATTATTCTCAGAAATATTCATCCACCTGAAATACTTATTTGTTTCTTAGTACTGTTTCCACCCCAGATATGCATTCACGGATTTTCAAACTCTTCTACTCTAATTGTGTCTTACTTGGGGTGAAGGTAATGTAAAGGCATTGTTCTGGATGAGAGTGGGAAGATAATTGTGTAGCATATATTTTATACACATTGGATTCATTTTCTTATATTCCATTGAATATACTGAATCCCTGACAATAACCCATACCTTACTATACTCTGTCTACTAATCCAAACATGATGGAGAAAAACAACCCAAACATAATAGAAATACAAGCAGTTTAGAGGAGGCATGGGGTATAGTTGGACTTGCCATTTGCATGATAAAGGGTAGGTGTTATAAATCTAGTCAATTTTTAATTGAAATAGTTCTCCATGTGTTGTTAAAGTTAACAAATATGTAAATTCCTCTCCCTTTCTCTGTAGCCTATTCAGCACATTTATTTTTATATGCTTATATAGAATTCTACCTGGTATCACACGTTCATTTTTGTGAGGTGACTGACTTGGCAGATACAACTTGTGAGAAGAGATCACTCCTCTAAACGCTGTTGGAACTGAAAATTCAAACTATGGGTGAGCTTTCTAGTAGAACAACATTATACATAAATCCTTGTTCAGTAAAATAAATATTTTTGCATCTGTGGATGCTATATATTTTATGATGAACTTCGATTGGCATATATATAACTACATTTAAATGTCTGTGTGTGTGTTTTGTGTGTGTGTGTGTGTGTGTGTGTGTATATATATATAGACACATATATATGTATATACACATATATATATAATTATGAATATATATATATATATATATATATATATATATATATACACACTGTCCTGATTTTTAAAATATGAAATATATGTTTCTTAAATACACTCCCTAAGTTCATCCATGTTCAAAAATGTGGATTTATAATAAACTTTTCACAAAATTATTCTCAGATATATACATCCACCTGAAATACACATTTGTTTCATAGTTCTGAAAACTAACTTCAGTAAATGGTGCTTACAAATCCTAATATTTGTACAGTAACTGACCCAGATTAACATCAATCAAGTAGATTCGTATGGGACATGATGTGTATTCTGACGTTTATTTTCATTCAACACTGGTACATTACTATTTCTTCAGTTTTTACAAATCATAGGAAATATATACTTCATCCACAAGTTCACAAATTTATACGCATTTGTTTCACAATCACTTCCTGCTTCATGAAACATGTATTCCTCCAGGTTTCTTGACTGGTCTTTTCATGAGACTTCTTTCCAAACACATTATTTTCGATTTCCATAATCACTTTTGAAGCAAAACTCACACACCCTTCATGATAAACCATAACCTTAATGTGGCCATTAGATATATAACTGGTTGGAATGAATGTTTGTATGTCAATATAAGATTTCCTGTATTTTTTCAGATATAATTTCAATCCATTATTTAAAGTCAGAACCAGATATATTATTTATTCACAGTATGGTCTATTCATGCAGTATCTCTATATGCACAGACAAAGGGTACACCTCTTTTTACCCCCATTACTAATTTATATGTCTTGAAAATGTTGCTGCTAGAAATGGTGGAAGAAAGAGTCATGTCACCTGATCTACATGTACGTTTTATCACAGTAATATTCTGGACAAAAAAAGCAAAGGTCACACTTAAGATTGTAGCAAAGACTAAATGAAAAGTGAGCATGGATTACTAAACATCCATGTCCAGGTTGCCTAATGCTGTCAAATGTCAATCCTATTGGTCACTACATATTTGTTTCTTTCTTAGATTATATATTCAAACTCAACCCTGTTGAAAATATCTAATCCTATCACTCACTTTATACTTTGCCTGATTTCGTAATGTCTCTATTGATATCAGCTTTCCTAACTATTTTCCCCAGTTCATCATTGTGACAGTCTCTTCACTTGTGCTGACATTAACATTCACTGTCTACCGGAAACCCTATTGCTAAACAACATTTGGTCCAAATCCTATACTCACTCTTCTTTCTAAACCTACTGAGAATCTTCCGAATCCTACCGACTATCCCTTTTGACTGGAAGTTCTCTTCTACATTTAATCATCCATGGTACAAGGACCTAAGCCATTGTATATCGATTTACCTGACACATCAGTGCAGAACATAATTCAAAGCTACGTATCCCAATCAAGGGCCCAATGCCCTTTTGGGCTTCATATCTTAGCTAGATTTCTGTTTTCATACTTATATTTCACCTATATATTCTTGTAAATATCGCAGTTTCCCAATACCATTATTCATCGCGCAGAAAGATTCCTAATCCAAATCGAACCTGTTAGTTAACCTAACCATACACTGTTCAGTCAATTTAACTTTACAGAAGAGCAGGGATAGAGTTGGTCTTACAATACAGGAATATAGGGGATCTTCCACATGCTGAGAAACTCAAAGGTCCATGCAGAAATGATTCCTGGAGAAGTTGTAAGCAGCTATGGAGGACCTAAGAGACCAAAAGTCATCCTCCATGGCAAACAACCTGTCAGGATGAAGGGTTGTGTCTGAATCAGCTTCTCTCTTCTTAATGTAGAGAAGATGGACCAAACCAGGCCTGTGTGGAGAGCTGTTCCCAGGTGCCAATGGTTGATATACCAATCTAACTTGTGAAAGTGTCACAGGAAGTAGGGGCAGCCTCCATCTCATGGGACCCTTGAAAGCAATTGTTAGGACAAATTGTTGCCACGGCAGTAACCTCATTCAGTTCCTGAATGAAGTGACCTACCTCTCTTCCTTGATGACGGATCTCTCTGAACTTGGGATCCAGGAAGCCAGGCACCCAGAGTCAGTCCCAGTTTCTTTCCCAGTGGGCTCAGTTGTTTGGAATAACCAAGGACAGAGTAAGTCTTCCTTGGTACCTACTGATGTGAGGATTGCCAAATGCCAGGAGAGTTCTGAAAAGGGGAATTTCCTTAGAAAGCAGGTAGTGGCTCACCACTGGCTCCTGAAAACTTCACAGTGTTGGCCAAGGATACCCGATCTGAGAAGGACAGGCCATTTCAAGGAAACATAGTATGGCCCATCAGTCAGAGTACATTCCAATTAGTCACAGACCTACTTGAAAAAAGGAGGTGTCGTTGTGTGTGTGGTTGTGATTTTGTGGTTTAGTCTCATGTTCTGAGAATAGGTAAGAAAGGCGGTTTGTTTGTTTTGGAGTGGACTGTTTATAGTAATTCATTTGACAAGGCGATTGTTGGTATGCCTGTGTATCCCACTGTGTCCGTGGTTGTAGACATTATAAAAGATAATGCATCAATGGATGTGTCCTGTGTAGTAGAAAGTTTGCCAACATTCATACTGTCCAATTTATGAGTGGACTGCAGGTTGCTTTAGGGACGGGCAACACCCACTATCTTCTGAAGTTCCTGTTTTCTTCCTGAATTCTTGCCACTCTCCAGAGTAGGCTCATGGTTTTCTGTCCAAGATATGTACCACCTCCAAGCTCTGTGACATGTCCATGTACTGGATAGCTGAAGGGAATAGCAAGCATCTCAGAAAACTCAGATAACAGTGTGACAAAGAAAGTCTCAGTAGAGAAACCCTGCTTTGGGCCTTTTGCTTACCTATTTTTCTGTTGCTCTGAGTGTCAGGAAGGTCTTTGCCTCAGTCCACCAATTTGTGAAGCCTTAAGAAAACAGTTTTCAAATGGAAATGAATGGTCATCACCTGTGTATCTTTGCTTAATTGCTTTGGAAAGGGATGTGTCTGAATCAGCCACTTGGCCCTGTGTGAGGCAGTGGCTTAGATTCTCAGCACCTGTTGGAACTAAAGAAAGATTCCATGTGTGCTTTCAAAACCAAAATGGCAAAAAGATCAGTCACTGTGTATGGAGTATCTTGCCTTACTCTGATAGGTTTCTGATCTCCATCAAGGGAGAATATGGATCCTTTGAGTCAAATGAGTTCTTCAAAGCCCTGGAGAGGCTAGCCCATATGAGCTTGGGTTTTTTCATTATTCCAAATCACATAAAGAATCTATACCTGACAGTCAGTAGGCCTCAAATTGGAGAAGCAGAGCAGTATTAAGCCCAGGCTTATTTTATCACTCCTGGTTCACAGGAATGGTGTCCAGGCCTAGCTGACTTTAAGCAAATAAGGGACAAGGGAGCTTGTTTTGGATACCGTCTTGTGCTGCACCCCTCATGGAAACCTCCAGCCAGAGGTTATAATGAGTGTCTATATGGAAGAAGGTGAGGACCATGTGGGAGTGTTTTGGTTTTAATTGTGTTCATTTGTGTAGCAGTTGGAAGAAATGACTGGATCCACCAGGGCTGGAACTTTGGTATGATTCCCCTTAGAGACTGAGTTCTGAAACTGACCTCAGAGAAGTATTGTCATGAATTGTGTTGCGATTTTAGAATGCCACGCATGAGAGTCGCCCTTGGAAACTGAAATCTAGGCCAAGGGTGGCTTTCGACTGATCACTGGGAATCTCAGCCAGGATATCACATGATTTTATTCTGAAAGACTTGACAGGCATAGTTGAGAGTCAAAACACACATGGACCTCACATTGTAGACCTCAATGGGCTGGGCTTCATGTGACCGTTTGGCTACTCTTTGGGAAGCCTTGCCTTTGAGAGTTCTCCAGAGCATTCATTGAAATGAGGTTCCTCAACATTAAATGGTTCCTGAATGAATTGAAACCCACAGTTTCTCCAACTTCATCCTTGAAAAGTGGCTAGATAAACACCCTGAAATTTTTAAAACTCCCATGACCAGGTGGCACTGGAGAACCTTTGGATCTCCTGTTGCTGATCATGAGTGTACCAGACAGTGCCTTGATTGACTGGGTTTCATGAAAATGGTGAAGAACAGAGATGCCAGTAATTTGCACTGCTGAATAGTGGGCCCAGAGCAGTGGTGTGCAGGTGTGTGATAAAATATCTGAGGTGGGGCCGTGTGGATTTCCAATTGACTTCCAAATGCCTTTTGGCTGCCATGGTGCATCCAGCAGAACCTTACATGTTAAGGCATCTTATTATATGGAGAGGTTTCAAGGCAATGTTCAGAATCAGGTGGGTATGGTCAAGGAAAAAGCTATGTGAAATAGAAGCCTGGTTGGTGCATTCTCCTGCAGTTTCTGACCCACCACACGTGACAGAACTCCCTCCAGCACTGTGTCGCAGTTGAACTCCTTGTATTTCGTGAAGCAAATACCAAACTCCCAGTGCAGCACCAAGAAACACCACAAAAATGGAGGATGATCAAATGGCTTCACAGTCCACACAGGGAGACACTTAGCCCCCAATGGCCACAGTTTACCTACCAAGAGATAATTCAGCACTGCTGCCTCATGTTCATTGGAAAATAAGAAACCATGCTCTCCATTCACATAGATGCAGACCCAGCTTTGATGGTCTCACTAGAAAAGAAGATAAACCTTCTGACAACAAAATATATTTAAAGTAGAGGCAGTTTCTCAAGAAGTCTTTAGGCCAGCAGAGCTCTATGTTTGTGGAGTGTTTACCTCTTAGACCAGGATGTAAGAAAAGAACACTGACTCCAATTAAAATCAAATTAAAGTAAGCTTATTATTTCCACTGGCTGGGCTGCCACTCCCTCCCAAAATTGCGAGAACAAGAGAGCAACCCCACCTTTACTACAGCCCAGGTTTGTAGCCCAGAAAGTTACACAAAAATGGGGTAACAGATAATAGAACTCTGACAAGCATCACACTAATGGGAGTTTACATTTTTTTTTTTTTTTGCTAGCCCCAACATCAAAATTTATGAGGACCATTAGAGCCTCAGAGAGGGTCATTGTCTGGCCACAAAAGGCCAATATTTATGAGGTGTGACAAAGTTTCAGAGAGGGCTGCTATCTGGTCAGAGAGCCATGCACGGGTGAGTTCAAGGCACGGGCAGTCATTCCAAGCAGGTTCAGAATTTGCAGTAATTTACAGTAAAGCCAAAATGATTTTTTCATGGCTTTGTTGCAATATGGCTCCCAATTTTAATAAAAGGTAAGGTTGGGTGTATCATTCCCCCCATTTCTTATGTGTCCCTTTGTAATCCTTGATAGGTTAGTGGAAAAGCACTGAGGAAATTTTAATCCCTCAGTTAACAGTCACCAAATTTTTAGAACTCACCGAAAACCAGTCTCCCTGATATTACCTGACTTAATTAATTACTTATATTGATAGTCTATTTATTTTTGGCTCCATTGGTGTAAGTAGAGAGTCGTCTCTCATTTTGGCTTTTTCTCAGCTGAGAAAGGGTGACATGAGTGTGCATGGCGTGAGGGACATGAGTTGCCTTTTTGAAGTCAGTTCTTTTTGAAGTCTTGTTGAGGAAGAACAGGTTGTAAAGTCATCTGGGGATGGGTTCTTCTATGAGAGAAACAAAAAACATGAGTATTGAATAAATGTTGCAGTAGCTGGATCATGTCACTGTATGAAGTACCCTCACCAGTCTTTAATATCCCCAATTATCAGGACTGTGAACTTAATATTTAACTTTTAGTGATACAGTTGTCCCTCCCCATAATATACAGTTTAATAATTTAATGTCATCTGATTTTGCAGAATCCTTTCACTAGTATGACCTCTGTGTTTAATAGAGAAACATTTAATTCTGTTACTCAGGGCTGGATAATTGTACTAGCAAACACCAAGCCTACCTGTGTAGGTTAGGAATATCTGTAGGCCTTAAACTAAAAACTTCTGCCTCTGGAAGCTCCTCTTGATAGTCTATTTTTATAGTTATCAGGCATTCCTCTCTGAGAATCCTTCTTTGTAGCCAACAGTTTTACTTATTTTGGGAGGCTAACATAAAGTGTATACCTTAAAATATTATTATTATTATTATTATTATTATTATTATTATTATTTAAAATGCCCAGGATTGGCTGTATTTTGGTTTTAACTGTCTTTGCTAAGTGTTTAAGATGAAGCAGTCAAACTGACTTTTGTTTCTATCTATTGTTAGCAGTCAGCTGAGCTTTTATGGGAGTCATTTTTTGGGATACTTGAGAGCAGCTTCTCAGTTCTGCTAGTGCAATTTGAGCTATGTGGGTCCAGGTCTTGCTTGACCATGTGGCTTCCCTCAGAAGCATCAGGGATGTCTCCCTTTCCTGATGACTCACCTCTTTGTAGCAAATGCACTGATTGGCTTTCTGTTCTCCAGTGGTCTCATTAATCTCTCTGATCGGGAGGTTATGTGGCCCAGAGTTGCAAAGCTCATAGAGAAATCACTTGTTCCCTGGATTCAGACTGACTCAGAGGGCCAGAGTCAAATATCGTTTTTTTTGGACCTTTTTATTTAACTTTAATTTTCAATCCTAATCTGAAACAACCAGCAAATGAATTTTAACAGCCATATATTAAGAGTACTGTGCTTTAATGTCTATAAGTTTATAATTATTTATATATTATTAATTGGGATCTTATTATTCTGTCTGTCTTGTAGTTGATGACTTATTATCTTAAATTAACCCATGTTGTGTTCTTAAAGCAACACTTCTGTAAAACACCAACAGGAAATCTTTAGATCACTTATAAGGAAATTAAAAAATAAAATTTTTTTAACAAGAGTAAAAATACTTAGTTCATGTAATAGCTACCCTGAATTTTTTGGGTGAGTTATATATTATATCATCTTTTTGAGATCCTAGTAATCTTGACAGAAAAAAAAATTTGAACATAACTTTAAATGAAATAAAATCTGACCTACTGCTTTCGTAGTCATTCTCACATGTAGTAAGATGGGACACAGAGTCTTATCTCAGGTAATCAGGGCTTTTTATAAACCTTAAATGCTTTAGTTCTAAAGCTGATCTTTGTTTTTTAAATATCATTTTACAAAGTTTACATAAATTTTTTGAGGTCACATGAACATTAGCTCACACCATATGATATCACATTTAAAACATGAATTAAAGTACGGCTGAAAGATTTTAACCTTTACATAGATTAGGGTCTCATTAACTTAAAAATACATTTAAATTGTTCCACAATGTAAAAAGTAACATAAAACTTTACATATATTATTGATAACAGGTAAATAAATCCCCAATATATATTTTATTTACCATACAACTTCAGAACACCTGCTTGATATAATGCCCTTTTAAAGTTTCTACCTTATAGAGTTTTATAACTGGAAGATATGAGCACATTAATAGCATCACAATTACATTGATGTTTCTACATTAACCAAGTTTAGCTTTTAAAGAAATGGCAGTACAGTGCTCTAAAATAACAGTTCTTAATTAAACAGTTGTTTAATTTTTATGGTTGCCTGCTCTAGAAAATTTAAATCTTAATAAACTAAATGTTATGGGTAAACTTATGTTTAAGAAATTTTTGTCTCTTTAACACATGACTGATTTTTACAATCTTATACAGACTTTAGTACAAACTTATACAGACCTTAGTATATCAATCAGATATCAAACAAAAGTACTCATGAATGAGTAATCCCATATCAAATTTACTTTACTTATTTATCAAAATATTAGACAAATGTTTTGAACAGTGTAAGCCATTTTTTTTATTGAAAGAAAAGTCCTGGAACATAGGCATATTAGACCTTTTGTAGACATTAATACTTTATTAGATTTTTGAACACCTAGAAAAACTTGTAAGCTTAAATTTAAAGAAATTTATATTTATCAGTTTACCCAATTTAAATTGAAACATTTAAATCACGTGAATTAAAGATCTTTGGATCCACTTTTTAAAATTGTTTTTATGAGTGCTTTGTAATATGAGTGCTCCTTATATATGTTAATTTGTGTATCATATATATGATATACGGACATATGTATACATATATAGACATACAACACATAACAAATTGTGCACACATAATAAAAGTGAAGGCCTTGTAGCTTTTCACAGGTGAAATCTCCACTGCAATGATTTAAAAATTCCACAGTTGGTCAAAGATATTACTGATCAGAAAAACATTAACCTAGGTCTGTAGTTGCAAAATCATGAGCTCAAAAAATAAATAAAGAATCTAAGAAAAAAAATATGAGTCCTAGAAAAAATGACTGGCCAGTAATAAGTAAATACCATACATTTTACTTTTTTTTTCCTTAGGCCTCAAATAAGTCTCCTACTAAGCTTACAGGCTTCTTTCATTTGCATTTCAAAATAATCCCTGGCTGAGGTCTGGAAGAAGCAGGAAAAAATGGCTATTCTGAGCAGAAACCTTAGGCCTAAGGTATTTTAACCATTATTTTCAGGTTAGGATGTTGAAAATTATGATACAAGTTTAAGATACAATTCACAAAATTTTATATCTTCACAAGTTGTTTTGTCAACAGATATCATACTATGATTTAGTATCCTTGTCCAAATTAATGCACTGGTACACACAGTGACATTTTCCCAGGCTACCTAATTTAAAATTGGTGAAAAAAAGTCTGAATGATTGGGAAGTTACTTGCCAACTTGGAAGTAGAGTTCTTTAGTTTTCCATCCTAAGTATTTATGTTCTCTGGCATGAATTATCTGAAACCATAAACTAAACAATTACCTAAACCCGACTTTTAACTGCAAGATTGTGAAATGCTTCAAAAACCCATTCAGATACCAGATTGGTACAATGAAACATCATCATTTAGACACAAATTCAGCTAAGATCATTTCCAAGAAACAATTTATAATATTAACACATTATTGCACATGTCTTAAAGGGCCAGAAAAAAGGCACAAGACAGGCAGAAATGAACTCCAGACAATGGCTGACAGACAGAACCCTTTAAAACAGAGCAAATAAGAGAAAAATCTCCTTCCCCAGTGGCACCACAGATGTCCCCACAAGGGGACCAAATGTTTTCACAGAGGAGCAACCTGAAATGTAAAATAAAGTGTCTCCATGGTGACTTTACTGCATTTAGTGTCCCCTTTTTGTTTTTCTCTTTTTTTAAGAAGACAGAGGCGGCATTATCCTTACAGTGCAGGGAACGAAGGAGGGAATTCCCTGAATAAACAGGGCTTTGGCAGATGCTGGGAGATACTCAGTTCTTCATTCCCCAGCAGGCATTGCCATCTGCACTGGGTGTGCTCCAGGCAGCCAGCTAGGGGCTTCTCTCATTCTGCTTAACAAATGGTGGTAAAGTTCATCACAGTTCCTTAAAACACAGTCCAAAGTGGTGTCAGGCTTACTTGCTTTGTTACCCATTTTCACGTTCAATATCCTTAAGATTTTATCACAGAAATCACAAAACAAAATGCACAAAAACAAAAAAACATATAGAATAGAGAACAAAACACACACACACACACAAAAAAAAAAAAAAACAGAATCCCGGTGCCAAAACAGAAAAACAGAGGAGCAATTCAACGTCTTGCTAAAGCTCTGGGGTAGGAGCACGTGCGTGTCCCTCGGCACCTCTCTAACCTTGAAAGGAATTCCCTACAGAACGGAACAGAGGACAGAACGATTCTCATTACTGTCCTGGACAGGAGTGTATGTGAGCCTCCCCAGGCCACCTCTCTGTCATTAGAAGAGATCTCCCTTAACCAGATATAAGATGTTATCAAGGTGCCACTAACCTATGGAGGCCTCCTCCACCAGGTGCTTGCTAATAGTTTCAGTGCGGTGGTTCACTGCAGTGCTCCCCAGACCGACGGCTCACTCCAAGGCCTTGGAACATCTCAAGTTGTGCACCCCCTAGAGTGGCTCCCCAGCCCGTAGCCCTGGAGGGAAGGCCAGCTTCAGAATTTTCAGCAGTCTGGCCTTGTGATCTGGTCGGGCAGGGTCATCTCACTGGGGAACTCCAAAATGTTGGAATAGGATGCAAGAAAAGACCACTGACTCCAATTAAAATCAAATTAAGGCAAGCTTATTATTAAAACCGGCCAGGCTGCCTCTCCCTCCAAAAATGGCGGGAACAAGACAGCAACACCACCTTTCCTACAGCCCAGCTATATAGCCCAGAAAGTTACACAAAAAGGGGGTTACAGATAACAGAACTTTGAAAGCATCACACTAATGGTAGTTTACATTTTTTTTGCTGGCCCCAACATCAGAAATTATGAGGACCATTAGAGACTCAGAGAGGGTCGTTGTCCTGCCTGGGAAGGCCAATATTTATTAGGTGTCACTAATGTTTCAGAGAGCACTGTTATCTGGTCAGAGAGCCAGGCATGGATGAGTTCAAGGCACGGGCACGCATTCCAAGCAGGTTCAGAATTTGCAGTAATTTATAGTAAAGCCCAAATTATCTTTTCACGGCTTTCTGGCAAGATGGCTCCCAATTCTAATAAAAGATCAGGTTGGGTCTATCAAGCCTGTCCTTTACTTTTGGAAACTCCTCTACAACCTGCAAGGTTGTGAACTCCTGACCATTTTACATTCCAGATATGTATTCACAGATTTTCTAACTCTTGTCCTCCAACTGTGTTTTACTTGGGGTGAAGGTAATATCAAGGCATTGTTCTGGATGAGAGTGGGAAGATTTTTGTGTAGCACATATTTGCATACACATTTAGGAGATCACTCCTCCTAAACACTGTTGGAACAGAAAATTAAATCTATGGGGGAGCTTCCTAGCTGAACAACATTATACATAAATTCAAGTTCATTAAATAAATAGTTTTGGATCAGTGGATGATATATATTTCAAGATGGATTTAAATTGGCATATATATTGCTACATTTTAATGTCCATGTGACTTTTGTGTTCATAATTTTTTGTGATTTATGTGGATTTATAATCAAATTTTCACAAGATTGTTCTCAGAAATATTCATCCAACTTAAATACATACTTTTTTCCTAGTACTGAAAAGTAACTTCAGTGAATGGTGCATAAAAATCCTAATATTTCTACAGTAACTGACCCAGATTAACATCAATGCAAGTAGATTCCTATGGGACATGATGTGTATTTTGATGTTCATTTTTATTCATCACCGGTACATTACTATTTCTGCAGTTTATGCACATTATATATAGTATGATATATAATGTTCAATCACTTCCTGCTTGAGAACACATGTATTCTTACAGGTTTCTTGACTGTTCTTTTCATGAGACTTCTTTCCAAACACATTATTTTTGATTTCCATAATCACTTTTGAAACAAAACTCACACACCTTTCAGGATAAACCACAACCATAATATTACCATTAGATGTATAACTGGTTGCAGTGAATGATTGTATATCAATGTGAGATTTCTTTTATATTTTCAGATATCAATTCAATCCATTATTTAAAGTGGAACCAGTTATATTATTTATTCACATGATGGTCAATTGATGCATTATCAATATATTCTATGACACAGGGTATACCCCTTTGTACCCCCAATACTAATTTATATTTCTTCAAAATAGTGCTCCCAGAAATGGTGGAAGGAATACTCATGTCACCTGATCTACATATACATTTTATCACAATAATATTCTGGACACAAAATGCAAAGGTCACACTTATGATTTTACCAAAGCCTAAATAAAAAGTGAGCATGGATTAATAAAAACATCCATGTCCTGGTTACCTAATGCTCTCAAAAGTCAATCCAATTTGTGACAACATATTAGTTTCTGCCTAAGATTATATATTCAGACTCAAACCGTTGAAAATGTCTAAACAAATTACACACTTTATACTTTTACTGACTTCCTAATGTCTCTATTTATATCTGCTTTCCTACATATTTTCCCCAATTCGTCATTGTGCTGACATTTACATTCACTCTCTACCCGAAACCTTATTTGTAAAGAACTTTTGGTACAAATGCTATACTAACTCTTCTTTCTAAATCTACTGACTATCTTGCTAATCCTACAGACTATCCCTTTTTTATTGGATATTCTGTATGTTATTCAATCATCCAGTGTATAAGATCCTATTTCATTGTATATCGATTTATCTGAGACATCTGTGCAGAATATAATTCAAAGCAAAGTATGCTACTCAAGGGCCCAATGTCCTACTTGGCTTCAAGTCTTCCCTAGATTTCTGTTTCCATACTTATATTTCACCTATATATTCTTGTAAATATCTCAGGTTCCCAATACCATTATTCATCCAGCAGAATGATTCCTAACCCAAATAGAACATGATATTAACACTAACCATACACTGTTCCCTCAATCTAACTTTACAGCAGTGCAGGGATAGAGTTGGTCTTACAATACAGGAATATAGGGGATCTTCCACCTGCTGAGAATCTCAAAGATCCATGCAGAAATTATCCCTGAAGAAGATATAGAATGCTATGAAGGACCTGAGAGACCAAAAGTCATTTTCCATGGCAAATAACCTTGTCAGGATGAAGAGATGTGTCTGAATAAGCCTCTCGCATTTTAATGTAGACAAAATGGACAAAACCAAGCCTGTGTGGAGATCTCTCCCCGAGTACCTATGGTTGATATATCATTCTAACTTGTGAAAGTGTCACAGGAAGTAGGGGCAGCCTCCATCTCATGGGACCCTAGGAAGAAACTGTTAGGACAAAGTGTTTGCCAAGGCTGTGAGCTCATTCAGTTCATGAAGGAAGTGACCTACCTCACTTCTTTGGGATGGAACTCTCTGAACTTGGGATCCCGGAAACCAGGCACCCAGGGCCAGGCCCAGTAACAGTCACAGAGATCTCACTTGTTTGGATTTATCATGGAAAGAGTCAGTCTTTCTTGGTACCTACAGATGTGAAGATGGCCAAATGCCAGAAAAAATCTGAAGAGGTGTCTTTCCTGAGAAAGCAGGTAGTGGCGGCTCAAAGCTGGCTCCTGAGAACTTCACAGAGTGGGCCAAGGAGTCCAGATTTGAGAACAGACAGGCCATTTCGGGTGAACAAAGAATGGCTCACCAGGCAGAGGACACTCCGGTTAGTAACAGACCTTCTTGGGGGAAGGAGGTGCATTTGTGGGAATGAGTGTGGGTTTGTGGTTTTGTCTCATGTTCTGAGAATACGTAGGAAAGTTGGTTTGTTTGTTTTGGAGTGGACTGTTTCTATTAAGTCATTTGACAAGGCAAGTGTTTCTATGTCTGTGTATCCCACTTTGTCCGTGGGTGTAGACATTACAAAAGAAAATGCAACAATGGATGTGTCCTGTCTAGGAGAAAGCTTCCCAACATTCACGCTGCCCAATTTATAAAAGGACAGTGGATTGCCTTATTTGTGGGCAAGACCTGCAATCTTCCTAAGTTCCTGTTTTCTTCCTGAATTCTGGCCACTCTCCAGAATAGGCTCATGATTTTGTGACCAAGATAGGTACCACCTCCAAGCTCTGTGACTTGGCCATGTACTGGATAGCTGAAGGGAATGGCGAGAATCTCAAAAAACTCAGATATCAGTGTTACCAGGAAAAGTCTCAGTGGAGAAACCCTGCTTTGGGACTTTTGCTTACCTATTGTTCTATAGCACTAAATGTCAGGAAGGTCTTTGCCAAGGCCACCCCGTTGTGAAGCCTGAATAAAACAGTTCTCTAATGCAAATGAATGGGCATCACCTGTCCCTCTTTGAGTAATTGATTTCGAAAGGGATGTGTCTGAATCAGCCTGTTGGCCCTGTGTGAGGCTGTGGCTTAGATTCTCAGCACCTGATGGATCTAAAGAAAGATGCCATGTGTGCATCCAAAACCAAAATGGCCAAAAGAGCATTCATTATGGATGAAGTCTCTCGCCTTCCTCTGTAAGTTTCCTGACCTCCATAAGGTGAGAATAGGAATCTTTGGGTCAAATGAGTTCTTCAAAGCCCTTCAGAGTCTAGCCCATTGGTGCTTGGGTTTTCTCATGACCCCAATCCACATGAAGAATCTAAACCCCACAGTCAGTAGGCCTCAAATTGGAGAAGTGGAACAGTAATAATGGTAGGCCTATTTGATCACTCCTGGTTCACAGGAAGGGTTTCCAGGCCACCCTGACTTTAGGCAAATGACGGGCAAGGGAGCTTATTTTGGACACTGTCTTGTCCAGCGCCCCTCATAGAAACCTCCAGCTAGAGGTTATGATGAGTGTCTATGTGGAAAAGATGAGGGCCATATGGGAGTGTTTTCGTTTAAATTTTGGTCATTTGTGTGGCGATTGGAAGAAATCACTGGGTCTACCTGGGCTTGAACTCTGGTGTGAATCCACATAGAGACTGAGTTCTGGAACTGACCTCAGAGAAGAATTGCCATGAGTTTTGTTGGGATTTTAGGAGGCCACGCATGAAAGTAGCCCTTATAAACTTAGATCAAGGCCACAGAGCACTGGGAATCTCAGCCAAGATAATCCATGATTTTCTTCTTAAAGTCTTGGCAGCCATAGTTGAGAGTTAAAACACTCATGTACCTCACATTGTAGACTTCAATTGGACTGGCTTCATGTGACCTTTTGTCCACTCTTTGGGAGGCCTTGCCTATGAGAGTTCTCCAGAGTTTCATTGAAATTAGCTTCCTCAACATTGAATGGTTTTTGAAACCCAACGTTCCTCCAACTTCATCCTCGAAAAATGGCTAGATAAACACCATGAAATTTTTGAAATTCCCATTACCAGGTGGCACTGGAGAATCTTTGGATGTCCTATTGCTGATCATGAGTGTATCAGACAGTGCCTTGACTGACTGGGTTTCATGAATATTGTGTAGAACAGAGATGCCAGTAAGTTGGAACCTGCAAATTAGTGGGCCTAGAGCAGTGGTGTGAAGGTGTGTGATAAAATATGTGTGGTGGGGCTATGTGGATCTGCCATTTGCTTCCAAATGGCTTGTGACTGACATGGTACAGCCAGGAGAAACTTCCATGTAAAGGCATCTTTTTATATAGGGAGATTTCAAGGCAATGTTCAGAATCAGGTTGCTATGGACAAAGGGGCAACCCATGTGGGATAAAATCCTGGTTGGTGGATTCACATGCAGACCGTGAGCTCCACATGTGACAGAACTCCCTCCAGCACTGTGTCCCAGTTGATCTCCTTGTATTTCATGAAGCAAATACCAAAGTCCCAGTGCAGCAGCAAGAACCACCACGAAAAGTGGAGGAGGACCAAATGGCTTCACAGTTCACATGGTGAGTCACTTAGCTCCCAGTGGCCATAGTTTAACTACAAAGAGAGTATTCGCACTGCTGCCTCATGTTCATTGGAAAATTAGAAACAATGTCCTCCAGGTCACATAGATGCAGACCCAGCTTTGATGGTCTCACTAGAAAGTAAGCTAAAGCTACTGACAACAACATATATTTCAAGTGCCCAACCTCAGAGGCAGTTTATCAAGAAGTCTTTAGGCCAGCAGAGCTCCATGTTTGTGGAGTGTTTACCATGTGCCTTACTTTTGGAAACTGCTCTACCACTTCCAAGGTTGTGAACTCCTGAGTATATTCCATTCCACATATGCATTCACAGATTTTCTAACTTTTCTCCTCTAATTGTGTCTTACTTGGGACGAAGTTAATGTCAAGGCATTGTTGTGGATGAGAGTGGGAAGATTTTTGTGTAGCACATATATGCATACACATTAGATTCATTTTCCAATTTTCCATTCAAAATACTTAATCCCTGACAGTAACTCATAAACTACTAGACTCTGACTGCTAATCCTAATATGATGGAGAAAACTAACCCAAACAGAATAGAAATACAAGCAGTTCAAAAAAGGCATGGTGTATAGTTGGACTTGCCATTTGCATTATGAAGAGTAGGTGTTATAAATCTAGTTAATTTTTAATTGAAATAGTTCTCCTTGTGTTTTTAAAGTTAATAAATATATAAATTCCTGTCTCCCTTTCTCTGTAGCCTATTCAGAACATGTAATTTTATATGCACATATAGAATCCTACCTGGTATCACATGTACATTCTTGTGAGGTGGCTGACTTGGCAGATACAAATTATGAGAAGAAATCACTCCTCCTAAACCCTGTTGGATCTTAAAATTCAACCTATGGGTGAGCTTCCTAGTTGAACAACATTAAACATAAATCCATGTTCAGTAAAAGAAATATTTTTGCATCTGTTGATGATATATATTTCATGATAAATTTCGATTGGCATATATATTGGTAATTTAATGTCTCTGAGTGTGTTTTTTTGTATATATATATATATTATATATATATATATATAATATATATATATATATATTTATATATTTATATATATAATATATATATTATTTAATATATATAATATATATTAATATATATATTAATATATTAATATATATATAATATATATATATATATATATATTATATTATATTATATATATTATATATATATATTATATATATATATATATATATATATATATATATATATATATATATATATTCTCCAGATTTTTCAAAATATGAAATATATGTGTCTTATATACACTCCCTAAATTCATTCATGTTCATGTATATGGATTTATAATCAAGTATTCACAAGATTATTCTCAGAAATATTCATCCACATGAAATACATATTTGTTTCCAGTACTGAAAACTAACTTCAGTTAATGTTGCATACAAATACTAATATTTGTACAGTAACTGACCCAGTTTAACATCAATGCAAGTAGATTACTATGGGACATGATGTGTATTTGGACGTTCATTTTTATTCAACACTGGTACATTATTATTTCTTCAATTTATGCACATCATAGGATATATATTTCATCCACAAATTAGCAAACTTATAGGCATTTGTTTCACTTTCAATAACTTCCTGCTTCAGAACACATGGATTCCTCCAGGTTTCTTGTCTGGTCTTTTCATGAGACTTCTTTCCAAACACATTATTTTCAACTTTCATAATCAGTTTTGAAGCAAAACTCACACACTTTTCATGACAAACCATAATCCTAATATAACGTTTAGATGTATAACTGGTTGGAATGAATGTATGTGTATCAATATAAGATTTCCTGTATATTTTCAGATATCAATTGAATCCATTATTAAATTTGGAACCCATTTTATTATTTATTCACAGTATTGCCTATTCATGCATTATCTCTATATTCATATCACAGGGTACACCTATTTGTACCCCCAATATTAATTTGTACATTTGGACACAGAAGCAATGGTCACACTTATTATTTTACCAATGTAAATGTCAGGCGAGCATTGGAGGAAGAGACTACCAGGGACTGTCTAATGCAACAGCCAAAAGCTTATGGGGGTCCAGCATGCTGGGGCTCAGAGCTCCCTTGAATAGAGGAGAGAGCCCTGAGAACAGCTTAAGCAGAGCTTATATACTTTCCTTGGAGAGGGCAGGGAGGGAAGATTATTGATGGGTCAGGGCGAGTGGGTAGTTTGCGTGCAAATGGGTGAGGGAGTACATTCTGCAGTTTTGCAGTTGGTACAGCACATTCAGGGAACAAGATTAGCAAACAGTTCTCAAGATATCAACAGTGTTTTGTTAAGCATACCGTAAAACTGGAAGTGACAATTACCTATTTTATTTACCTTTCATTCCCCACTTTATTTTGGTTACATTAAATCATAATAGTGATCATTGGGGATGTCACATTTTATGTCTGCTAGTGTGGTATATTGATTTCTGATTACCATAAGTTTAACTTGTCCAATTTGAGCTTGGAGAAAGGAAATTACACGGTTGAGCAAACAGGGTCCTACAGTTAGCAATAATGTGAGGATTATTAAGGGACCGGCCAGGGCTGATAAAAGCGTAGTTAACCAGGGGGACTCTGTGAACCAAGACTCAAACCACCCTTTTTGGGCCTCTCTCTCTTGTTGATGCTCTTCAATGCTTCTTCTCAATTTAATCATAGATTCTTTTACAACTCCAGTATGGTAGGCATAATAACAACATTCTTCCCTCAATGCAGGACAAAGGCCCCTTCTCTCATGAAGAGGAGGTCGAACCCTCGCCTGTTCTGTAAAACAACTTCAGAGAGAGAGGTTAAAGATTCTTGTAAAGCTGTGATGGTGGTTTTTTAATATCTTTAAGTTTTGGTGTATTGCTGCTTCTAATTGGGTCATTTGTTGTGTCCCATGGATTAGGGCAGTGGTACCTGTGCCCACCTCTGCAGCAACTACTATTCCTCATAGGATGGCTAAAGTGCAAGATACAGGTTGCCAGCAGAACCGGGTTGTATGCCCCCCTATTTGAAATTTAAATGATCCTGCCTCATGATAGAGCACTCGGGGAAACATCTGCACCATTACATAATTAATCACATCTGTTGATAATTCTATGAATAAACAATGTTTAAGTATATAGAATTATACTGTTGTAGGTATGGACAAGGCAAGGCACCTAAGATAGCACCGAAGACAGGGAAACAGTCCTATTTGGTTGCAACCGGATATAGAGGGCATTGCTTCTATTGTAATCAATTAATCCCCTGAATCCCAAGTTTAGGTAGTTTCAGAATTTTGTACCCAACATGTAAGAGAAAAGACTCAGAAATTTACAGTCTGCAGAAGTTCACAAAAAGCAGTTTTTTGTTCTGTTTTTATTTTCCTCTTCTCTGGGAAAGATAACTTTTTAAGGACATCTGGGAGGGGGAGAGCTTTTTTCTTCTCTTTTATTTTCTCCCTGCCAGCTGTTACCATGGAGCCCAGTTGGTAACTTCTTTATCTTGGAAATATAGCCATCTCTGGAAGCCTGAGCTCAAGGCCAGAGGCCTTGTTCACATATTTTGTGAAAAACTAGTAAGGGGGTGTCTAGCTTAGAAGTGCTGATTTTTCCAGCCAGTGGCCAAGTATAACAGAGCAACACGAAAAGAGGAAGTTTATGTACACTGAACTCTTTTATAGGGACTTTGTTGCTGAAAGTCCTAAAGTCAGCCACGATGAAGACTTCTGGAGAAGGCCATTTCAGATTTTTCTGTGGGCCTGGTACAGAGGGGAAGACGGGGAAGGCGGGGGGTGAGAGCAGTTCTGTGGTTCTGAGAATGAGGAAAAAGAGATATAAAAGAATAATGGGAAAAGGGTTTGGAATTTTCCTGGCAACAAAACGTGAGCAGTAGAACAGGTAGAGCAGATGGGAAGACAGGAGTGAGTATCCCAAAAAGCCTGTGAGGGACATTAAATTCTTAGTAACCTGTTTTTAGTGATGACAAAGCAACTTTAAAGGCCATTTTCATTACAACTTGGATAGGCATCTGAGGGCACTCCTCAGCTGGTTTGAGCTTTGGGTTAGCTGGTAAGAGGACCTGGTGGGACCCGGTGTGGGCACTGACAGGAGAAGAGAGGAGTGAGTGGGTGGAAGGGTACCTCAGTACCTGCTACCTCAGCAAGGGGGCAATGGTCTGAGAACCAGCGGAGGTTTGGGTTTTTGATCTAGTAATTGGAGGGGAGAAATCAGGTTGTTGATGTGAGAGTGACAGCAGAGAGTCTGGAGCAGAAGGATCTATTGGAGAAACATAGTTCATGATGTGAGCAAAGGAGGGAAAAGGCATACACATAGGGGAATTTTCTTCCATCCTTTTGAGCACTTGCCGAAGTTGAAAAAGTCACACAGAATTTGAGGATCTAGACACCCCTCTGCGGGCCATCGGTTTTGGTTGTCTAATTGGTAATATGGCCAATGCTGTGAACTGAATTTGATGAGGAGTTTGGGTTCCACCAGGCAGCCCCTGTATGCTCACATCCCCATGACTTACGGAAGAAGACGGCTTTTCCCCCACACAGCCGTGGTTGTTTGTGGCTTTGATAGTCCACCGGGCAAACATAGTAATCTAGGCTAGCCAACCTGCATCAGACTTGCATGTCCCTACATCCATAATGTTTGTTTCCATTATCTATGGTACGGAAGAAATTTAATGAAATTTTAATGGGATCCTCTTCATCAGAGATATCCCAATTGGAAAGACGTATACTCAGCTGACAAATATCTGGGTGGAGAGATGGCCACCAGGTCCCTAAGGGGGCTGTATGCAAGACAGACCATACTTCTTGTCTAATAGGATTTGTGATCAGCCATCGCTGCTGAATGGGCTGATGATGGTTAGGACTAGTGGTGGCCAAGGGGAGAGTCTATAGCCTTATCCACATGGACAATATGCAATTTGAAAGGGTTACCAGTCTTTTCCACTTTCAAGCCAGAGTCTGGACAGGGCGCAGGCTTGAGATGAGAATTAGGATCCAGGAAGTGATTCCATCTACCTTTACCACTGTAGGTTTTATAAGTAGCACCTGGTATGGTCCTGTCCATCGGGGTTCCAGGGATGACACCTGAAGTCATCTTATGTAGACGAAGTCTCTTATTTGATATCG
The DNA here is from genome assembly GCF_048772815.1 of Callospermophilus lateralis. Lineage (NCBI taxonomy): Eukaryota > Metazoa > Chordata > Mammalia > Rodentia > Sciuridae > Callospermophilus > Callospermophilus lateralis. Next base: position 404,730 of record NW_027515838.1, read on the forward strand.
ATGTGGAGTCTCCTCTTCACCAGGTTGGTAGGCAGTGGCCAGCTGGTTTGACAGGTATCGCTGAGTTCTTTCAAGAGCTTTAAGTTTGTCAAGCAAGGGGGTGTGGAAGGGATCGGTAGGTCTTAGAGTTGGGGTTAGGTCCTTACTGGAGGAGGGGCCCCATAGAGAATTTCATAGGAGGTGAGGTTACTCAAAGAAACAGAGGGAGTATTTCTTGCATGAAACAGTGCATAAGGCAGGAGCATAGTCCAACCTTTGATGCCCTCTCTAAGCTTAATTTCGTTAAGGTCTCTTTAATGGTTCTATTAATTTTTTTTAACCTGTCCTGAGCTCTGGGGTCTATAAGCACAATGTAACTTCCAATTTATTCCCAGGGTCCTGGCTAACACCTTACTTACCTGGGCCATGAACGCCGGTCCATTATCAGACAATATACCCTTAGGTAGGCCGTATCATGGAAAAATATCTTTCAGGATTTTTTACCACCATTTGTGCCTTTTTTTGTGTGGAAGGCTTCAATCCATCCTGAAAATATATCTACAAACACTAGGAGATATTGAAGTCCATACCTCGCTAGCTTAATTTCAGTAAAGTCCACTTCCCAGAATTGTCCTGGTCTGGTTGTTCATAGGTGCTATTTTGCAGGAAGCTTGGAAGGGTAAGCATTAACCTATTGACAGAACGGACAGGGTTTTGTTACCCGTTCAGTTATGTCCTTTCGCTGTGAGTCGGTTAGTGGAAAACTCTGTTCTTGATCCTTCAGGAATGCCTGCAGTTTCTTTGAACCAAGGTGTGTGAATTGATGTACATTTTTAACGTAGTGTAGGGATTTCTGAAATTGCAGGCTTGGCTCAGTGAACTTGAGGAGTTCAGTGCCAGTGTTGTTAGATGTTATCAAAAGCTTGCTGGTGCTCAGGGGTCCATTGGAATTGGGCATCTCCCTTTAACAGCGGGTATAAAGGAGAAGTTAAGGACGCAAACACAGGAATCCATAACCTGCAAAACCCAGTAGTCCCAAGAAACTCTCTGTGTTGTCTGCTGCTGGGGGGGGGTGTATCTGCACAACCGTTTGTTTTCTGGGCTCAGTGAGCCATCGTTTACCACCCCTAAGGGAATAGCCCAGGAAGACTACTTCTTGCTGGCAAATTTTGGGTTTTTTGGAAGAAGCTCTATACCCGAGTTGAGCAAGCTTATATAATAGTGCTTGGTTCCCAGACTCACAGTTTTCCTTGGTGTTGGCTGCAGTAGCAGGTCATCCACGTATTGAAGCTGGGTGACTTCAGGGTGCATAGGTCTGAAGTTGTTGACATCTCTGTGTAGGGCTTCATCAAAGAGAGTGGGGGAGTTTTTGAACCCCTGTGGGAGTCTAGTCCATGTTAGTTTACCATACGTTCCGGTTTCTGGGTCTACCCACTCAAAAGCAAACAGCAACTGACTGTCTTTATGCAGAGGCATGCAATAGATAGCATCTTTATGTCCATACCATTTCTACTCAGGGTTCAGAGTGATAAGCAGATTGTATGAATTATTTACCATGGGGTGAATTTCCTGCACTCTGTTGTTGATCTCTCTTAGGTCTTGTATGGGGGATAGTCCCCAGTTCCTGGATTTTTTACCAGTAGCAGGGGAGTGTTCCAGGCCGATTGACAGGGCCTTAGGACCCTAAGGCCAGATATTTCTGAATATGGGGCCTTATCCCATCTTTACCTTTTTTGCTCAGAGGATGTTGTTTGACATTGATTGGGGAGGCTGAGGTTTTTAACTCCACTGTTCTTGGAGGTTGTTTCATGGCTAGGCCTAACCCAACAATTTTGCCCAGGCATCTGGGTAATCTGTTATCCATTTCTGGGGTAGCTTGCCTGTTTGATCAGTCTTGGGGTGTGTGAAAAGTGGATGTTCATCTTCGACTGACATTTATAAAGCCATGACTATAGGAGTTTTTAATGAAGGATTTAGAAATTTTATTTTGGGGCCTTCGGGGTTAAAAGTTGTTTTGGCCCGGAGCTTACTGAGCAGATCTCTGCCCATCAATGGGGCCAGGCATTCTGGGATTACTAGGAAGGAATGTTGGATTTTGTCTTTCCCCATGTCCATGGTCCTCTTAGTTGTCTAAGTCTGATATTTACTGCTGTTAGCCCTTTGAACTAGAGATCTTTTATTTGATAGAGGGCCCAGTGGGGCCTTAAGGGCTGAGTATACTGCTGCTGTATCCACTTCAAAGTTTATGGGGTCCCCTTCACTTCAAAAGTTACCCTGAGCTCGGGGAAGGGATCTGAGCCCCGACATTCTTAGTCAACCTCCAGAGTCAGAAAGGCTGTCTGGCGTGGCTTTCTCTTTCTAGGGCACTCTTTGGCTCAGTGTCCTTTTTCTTTACAGTAGGCACATTGATCTGAGGCCAAGGGTGGCCTCTGGAGGGGACCCAGGTATCACTTCTTGTCTCCCTGTTTCTTAATTTCTGACCTATTTATTGTTGTGACCAGGACATTAGTTAATACCTTAATCTGTCTTTTTCATCTCTCATCCTCCCTTTGCTCACTTTCGTTCTCTCTGTTTCTCTCTTATAGGATACTTTCTCGGCTACTCTGACTAAATCTCTCAAAGTCATATCTTGTAATCCATCTAAGTATTGTAACTTTCTTTTAATATCCAGATCAGCTTGCCCAATGAAGGCCATCATGGCATATGCCTTTTGATCCTCTGCCTGAAGATCGAAAGGAGTATATCTCCTATATGCCTCCATAATTCTCTCTAGAAACATAGAGGGATGTTCATCAGGCCCTTGAATAATCTCTCTTACCTTGGCCAAATTATTTGGTTGCCTAGTGGCCGGTTGGAAACCCACTATTAGGGCCCGGCAATAAGTGGACAGATGCTCCCTACCTTCAAAGGTGTCGGGGTCCCAGTTGGGTAAGTTCAAGGGGAAGCCGGCTTTGATTATGTTGGGAAGTTGTGTTGGTCACCCATCTGGTCCGAGGCTATTTTTTTTTCTAGCTTCCAGGAAGTTTCTCTCTCATTCCTCTGTCATGAAGAGAATCCCTAGGATTTGTTGGCAGTCATCCCAAGTAGGCAGGTTTGAAAACGCCAGGGAGTTCTTTGAGTTCTTTTTGCCAGGCCAGCTTCCTCCAGGGAAGGAGGGGCTGTGTGTGTGACAAGGGGGAGTCATTTGGTGGGCGCTGGGCTGGCCTAGCTTCCTCCAGTGGCGGAGAGGCTGAGTCAGCAGCAGGGGAATCACTTAGAGGTTGTTGGGGGTTGGTGGACGAGGGCAGCGGATAAGAAGGCGAGGAGAGTCCAGTAGAGTCTTGAGACTCAGGGAGAAGAGAGGGTGGAGGAGGAGGAGCAGAGGGTTTGAGAGATTGAATCATGGTGGAAGGAGTAGGAGCGGGGGCAGAGACAAGGAAAAGCTTCACCCATGGAGGAGGAGATTTGCAGAGGTCCTGCAAAGTTGAGATATATGGCTGTTGATCTGGATGTCCATGTGGCCCCGGTTGAAATACAAAATCTCTGACTTTTCGAATTAGTGGGACGTAGATGTTTCTAGGGGCTATCCAACTCCAAAGGTGGGTCATTCTGAGGCACAGAGGGTCTGCCAGGTCCAGCGATTTACTGAAAAAGAAAGATTCTGGGCCCTTAAGCGGACTTTGTTCCAGTGATCAAGGGTCAGGAAGAGAGGTGTTGAAGTTCTCTGTCCCAAAATGAGAGATACACAAACAGTGAAAGCAACGACACACTACACTGACAAGACAAGACAATAAAGTCAGGCATTGGACGTCCAATACTGAGGCCAGGCCTGAGTAGCCCGCAAAACCTGATGGGCTGGCAATACCGAATCCGAAGCAAAATATCACTGAGTCAAGGAGACTATTGTTCCTCGATTTCCTGAGTCCTCTGGGGCATCCCCCAGGGACGTGGCCTGTGGCTCTGTGACACGTATGTCAGCCTCTGTCAGAGAGAGCTCACGCTCATCACCCATAGCCATTTTGCCAAGCCCTAACCTGAAACCTAAAACCAAAAAGAGTTGCCTTACTTACCCTGAAAGGAGCCCCTTGGGGATCTTTCATCCGCCGCTGTCGGATCTTGCTGGTGCCTCCAGATGTAAAGGTCGGGCAAGCATCGGAGGAAGCGACCACCAAGAGAATGTCTCCTTCAACAGTAAATGGTTTATTATGGGTCCAGCATTCTGGGGCTCAGAGCTCACTTGAATAGAGCAGAGAGCAATGAGAACAGCTTAAGCAGAGCTTATATGCTTTCCTTGGAGAGGGCAGGGAGGGAAGTTTATTGATTGGTCAGGGCAAGTGGGTGGTTTGCGTGCAAACGGGTGAGGGTATACATTTGCAGTTTGGCAGTTGGGGACAGCACATTCTGGAAACAAGATTAGCAAACAGTCCTCAAGACTTCAACAGTGTTTTGTTAAGCATACAGAAAAACAGTAAGTAACAAGTACCTATTTTATTAACCTTTCACCAAAGCCTAATGGAAAGTGAGCATGGATTACTAAACACATCCATGTCCAGGTTGCCTAATGCTCTCAAATCAATCCTATTGGTGACTACATATTTGTTTCTTCTTAAGATAATATATTCAACCTCAACCCTCTTGAAAATGACTAATCCTATCAGTCACTTTATATTTTGTCTGATTTCCTAATGTCTATTGATATCTGCTTTCCTACATATTTTCCCCAGTTCATCATTGTGACTGACTCTTCACATGTGCTGACATTTACATTCACTCTCTATCCGAAACCCTATTGCTAAAGAACTTTTGGTCCAAATCCTATATTACTCTTTTTTCTAACATACCGACTATCTTCCTAATCCTAAAGACTATCCCTTTTTGACTGGATGATCACTTCGACAATCAATCATCCAAGGTACAAGGTCCTATGCCATTGTATATTGATTTATCTGAGACATCTTTGCAGAACATAATTCAAAGCTAAGTATCCCAATCAACAGCCCAATGCCCTTCCTGGATTCAAATCTTATCTAGATTTCTGTTTTCAAACTTATATTTCACCAATATATTCTTGTAAATATCGCAAGTTCCCAATACCATTATTCATTAAGCAGAATGATTCCTAATTCAAATCAAACATGTTATTAAGCCTAACCATACATTGTTCCCTCAAACTAACTTTACAGAAGAGCCGAGACAGAGTTTGTCTTACAATACAGTAATGTAGGGGCTCTTCCACCTGCTGAGAACATCAAAGGACCATGCAGAAATTATACCCTTAAGAAGTTGCAGGCAGCTATGAAGGACCTAAGAGGGAAAAAGTCATATTCCATGGCAAACAACCGGGTCAGTATGAAGAGATGTGTTTGAATCAGCCTCTCCTTTCTTAATGTAGAGAACTGATCAAACCATGCCTGTGTGGAGAGCTGTTTCCAGGTGCCTATGGTTGATATACCATTCTAACTTGTGAAAGTGTCAAAGGATGTAGGGGCAGCCTCCATTTCATGGGACCTTTCGAAGCAACTGTTAGGACAAAGTGGTGGCCAATGTAGTGACCTCATTCAGTTCCTGAAGGAAGTGACCTCACCTCTCTTCCTTGGTCATCAAAAAATCTGAAATTGTGATGCAGGAAGCCAGGCACCCAGAGCCAGTCCCAGTCCCAGTCCCAGTGGTCTCACTTGTTTGGATTTACCAAGGACAGAGTCAGTCTTCCTTGGTACCGACTGATATGAGCATTGTCAAATGGCAGAAGATCTCTGAAGAGGGGCCTTTCCTGAGAAAGCAGGTATTGGTTCACCACTGGCTCCTGACAACTTCACAGAGTTGGCAAAGGAGACCAGATCTGAGAAAGGGCAGGCCATTTCAGGGGAACATAGTATGGCCCACCAGTTAGAGGACACTCCGGATAGTCACAGACCTACTTGGGTTAAGGAGGTGCCTTTGTGGGTGTGGAGTGAGTTTGTGGTTTTCTCTCATGTTCTGGGAATAGGTAGGAAAGGCTGTTTGTTTGGGTTGGAGTGGCCTGTTTCTAGTAAGTCGTTTGACAAGGCTAGTGTTTCTATGTCTGAGTATCCCACTGTGTCCGTGGTTGTAGACATTAGAAAAGAGAAGGCATCAAATGATGTGTTCTGTCTAGTAGAAAACTTCCCAGCATTCATCCTGCCTAATTAAAGAATGGACTGTGGTTTGCCTTATGGATGGGCAACACCTACTAAATTCCTAAGTTCCTGTTTTCTTCCTGAATTCTGGCCAGTCTCCAGAATAGGCTCATGGTTTTGTTTCCAAGATATGTACCACCTCCAAGCTCTGAGACATGTCTATATACTTGATAGCTGTAGAGAATGGGAACATCTTAGAAAACTCAGATATCAGTGTGACCAGTAAATTTTCAGTGGAGAAATCCTGCTTTGGTTCATTTGCTTACCTATGGTTCTGTTGTCCTGAATGTCAGGAAGGTCTTTGCCTCAGGCCACCCCTTTGTGAAGCCTGAAGAAAACAATTTTCAAATGGAAATGAATGGGCATCACCTGTGGTTCTTTGCTTAATTGCTTGTAAAAGGATGTGTCTAAATCAGCCTCTTGGCCCTGTATGAGGTTGTGGCTTAGATTCTCAGCACATGATGGATCTAAGGATAGATTCCATGTGTGCAATCAAAACCAAAATGGCCAAAAATCTGTCATTGTTGATCAGTCTCTTGCCTTCCTCTGTTAGGATTCTGACCTCTGTCAAGTGAGAATAGGGATCCTTTAAGTCAAATGAGTTCTTTGAAGAACTGCAGAGGTGCTTGTGTTTTCTTGTGACTCCAAATCACTTAAAGAATCTATCCCTGAGAGTCAGTAGGACTCAAATTGAAGAAGCAGAGCAGTATTCATGGCAGGCCTATTGGATCACTCCAGGTTCACAGGAAGGGTGACGATGCCACCCTGACTTTAGGCAAATGAGGGGCAAGGAAGATTATTTTGGACACTCTCTTGGGATGCGTCCCACATGAAAAACTCTAGCCAGAGGTAATGATGAGTGTCTATATGGAAGAAGGTAAGGACCATGTGGGAATGTTTTGGTTTTAAGTGTAGTCATTCATGTGGCAGTTGGAAGAGATGACTGGATCCACCTGGGCTTGAACTCTGGTGTCATTCCCCTTAAACACTGAGTTCTGGATCAATCATCAAAGAAGTATTGCCATGAATTGTGTTGGGAATTTAGGAGGCCACGCATGAGAGTCTCCGTTGGAAACTGAGATCTAGTCCTAGGGTGGCTTTCCACAGAGCACTGGGAATCTCAGCCAGGATATCACATTATTTTATTCTGAAAGACTTGGAAGCCATATTTGCTAGTCAAAACACACATGGACCTCAATTGTAGACCTCGATGGGCCTGGATTCATGTGACCTTTAGGCCACTCTTTGGGAAGCCTTGACTGTGAGAGTTCTCCAAAGCTTTCATTGAAATGAGCTTCCTCACCATTGAATGATTCCTGAATGATTTGAAAGCCATAGTGCTTCCAACTTCATAATTGAAAATTTGCTAGATAAATACCATGAAATTTTTGAAATTCCAATGACCAGGTGGCAATGAAGAACCTTTGGATGTCCTGTTGCTGATCACGAGTGTACCAGACAGTGCCTTGATTGACTGGTTTTGATGAAAATGGTGTAAAACAGAGATCTCAGTAATTTGGATTCTGCTGAGTAGTGGGCCTAGAGCAGTAGTGAGCAAATGTGTGATAAAACATCTGAGGTGGGGCCATGTGGATCTGCCATTGGCTTCCAAATGGCTTGTGACTGACATGGTGCAGCGAGCAGACCCTTATATGTAAAGGCAACTTGTTACATGGAGAGGTTTCAGGGCAATGTTCAGAATCAGGTTGCTATGGTCAAGGGGGCATCCTATGTGGTATACAAGCCCTGTTGGTGCATTCTCCTGCAGACCCTGATCCACCACACGTGACAGAACTCGCTGCAGCTCTGTGTCCCAGTTGAACTCCTTGTATTTCGTGAAGCAAATACCAAACTCCGAGTGCAGCAGGAAGAAACATTATGAAAAGTGGAGGATGATGAAATGGCTTCGCAGTCCACATGGGGAGACACTTAGCCCCCAGTGGCCACAGATTACCTACAAAGCAAGAATTCAGCACTGCTGCTTCATGTTTATTGGAAAATTATAAACCATGTGCTCCAGATCACAGAGATGAAGACCCAGCTTTGATGGTCTCACTAGAAAGGAAGCTAAAGCTCCTGACAGCAACATATATTTCAAGTGCCCAACCTAAAGGCAGTTTCTCCAGACGTCTTTAGGCAGGCAAATCTCCATGTTTGTAGAGTTTTTACACTGTCCCTTACTTTTGGAAACTCCTCTACAATCTCCAAGGTTGTGAACCCTAAGCATTTTCAATTTCAGATATGTATTCAAAGATTTTCTAACTCTTCTCCTCTAATTGTGTCTTACTTGGGGTGAAGGTAATGTCAAGGCATTGTTCTGAATGAGAGTGGGAAAATTTTTTTGTAGTACACATTTGCATACACATTGATCCATTTTCCAATTTTCCATTCGAAATACTGAATCCCTGACACTAACTCATACCCTACTAGACTCTGACTACTAATCCTAATATGATGGAGAAAAATACCCCAAAAGAATGAAAATACAAGCAGTTCAGAGGAAGCATGGTGTATAGTTGGACTTCCCTCTTGCATGATAAAGGGTCGGTTTTATAAATCTACTCAATTTTTAATTGAAATAGTCCTCCATGTGTTTTTTTTAAAGAGAGAGTGAGAGAGGAGAGAGAGAATTCTATAATATTTATTTTTTAGTTATCGGCGGACACAACATCTTTGTTTTCACGTGGTGCTGAGAATCGAACCCATGCCGCACGCATGCCAGGCGAGCACGCTACCACTTGAGCCACATCTGCAGCTCTCTCCATGCGTTTTTAAAGTTAACAAATATGTGAATTCCTGTCTCCCTTTCTCTGTAGCCTACTCAGCACTTGTACTTTTTATATGCACATATAGATTCCTACTTGGTATCACACATATATTTTTATGAGTTGGCTGACTTGGCATAAACAAATTGTAAGAAGAGATCAGTGCTCCTAAACGCTGTTGGAACTGAAAATTCAAACTATGGGTGAGCTTCCTATTAGAACAATATTATACATAAACCCATGTTTAGTAAAATAAATATTTTTGCTTCTGTGGATGATATATATTACATGATGAATTACGATTGGCATATATATATTGATACTTTTTAATGAATTTTTGTGGTTTTTTTTGTATATATATATATATATATATATATATATATATATATATATACACTCTACAGATTTTATAAAATATGAAATATATGTGTCTTATATACACTCCATAAATTCATTCATGTTCATGTATGTGGATTTATAATCAACATTTCACAAGATTATTCTCAGAAATAATCATCTACCTGAAATACATATTTGTTTCCCAGTGCTGAAAACTAACTTCAATCAATGGTGCTTACAAATCCTAATATTTCTGCAGTAACTGACCCAGTTTAACATCAATGCAAATAGATTCCTAGGGGATATGATGTCTATTTTGACGTTCATTTTAATTCAACACTGGTACATTACTATTTCTTCACTTTTTGCACATCATATGATATATATTTCATTCACAAGTTCACAAAATTATAGGAATTTGTTTCACTTTTAATCACTTTCTGCTTCAGAACACATGTATTCCTCCATGTTACTTGACTGGTCTTTTCATGAGACTTCTTTCCAAACACATTATTTTCGATTTCCATAATCAATTTTGAAGCTAAACCCACACACTCTTCAAGATAAACCATAACATTAATATTACCATTAGATGTATAAGTGGTTGGAATAAATGTGTGTATATCAATATAAGATTTTCTGTACATTTTCACATTTCAATTCAATCCATTATTAAAGTTGGAACCAGGTATGTTATTTATTCACAGTATGGTCTATTAATGCATTATCTCTATATTCATAGACACAGTGTACACCTCTTTGTTCCCCCAATACTAATTTATACCTCTTCAAAACATTGCTCCCAGAAATGGTAGAAGAAATATTCATGTCACCTTATCTATCTATATGTGTGTGTGTGTGTGTGTGTGTGTGTGTGTGTGTGTGTATATATATATATATATATATATATATATATTTCTTTTTTTATCACAGTAATATTCTGGACACAAAAAACAAAGGTCACACTCATGATTGTATCAAAGCCTAAATGGAAAGTGAGCATGAATTACTAAAAACAACCATGTCCAGGTTGCCTAATGCTCTCAAATGTAAATCCTATTGGTGACTACATATTTGTTTCTTTCTAAGATTATATATTCAACTTCAAGGCTGTTGAAAATGTCTAATTCTATCACTCAGTTTATACTTTGCCTGATTTCCTTATATCTCTATTGATATCTGCTTTCCTACATATATTCCGCAGTTCATCATTGTGTCTGACACTTCACATATGCTGACATTTACATTCAATGTCTACCCGAGACCCTATTGCTAAAGAAATTTTGGTCTAAATCCTATACTCACTTTTATTTCTAAACCTACTGACTATCTTCCTAATCTTACTGATTATTGCTTTTTGACTCGATGTTCTCTTCGACAATTAATCATCCAAGGTATAAGGTCCTAAACCATTGTATTTCAATTTATCGGAGACATATATGCAGAACATAATTCAAACCTAAGAATCCCACTCAAGGACCCAATGCCCTTCTGACTTCGAATCTTACCTAGATTTCTGTTTTCATACTTACATTTCACCTATATATTCTTGTAAATATCACAGGTTCCCAATACCATTATTCATGCGGCAGAGAGATTCCTAACCCAAATCAAACATGTTATTAACCCTAAACATACACTCTTCCCTCAATCTAACTTTACAAAAGAGGAGGGACAGAGTTAGTCTTACAATACAGGAATGTAGGGGATCTTCCACCTTCTGAGAACATCAAAGGTCCATGCAGAAATGATCCCTGGAGAAGATGTAGGCAGCTATGAAGGACCTGATAGAGGAAAAGTCATCTTTTATGGTAAACAACCTGATCATGATGAATGGATGTGTCTGAATCAACCTCTATCTTCTAAATGTAGAGAAGATGGACCAAATCAGGCCTGTGTGGAGAGCTCTTCCCAGGTGCCAATGGTTGATATACCATTCTAACTTGTGAAAGTGTGACAGAAAGTAGGGACAGACTCCATCTCATGGGACCCTTAGAAGTAACTGTTAGGACAAAGAGGTTGCCAAGGCAGTGACCTCATTCAGTTCCTGAAGGAAGTAACCTCAGTGCACTTCCTTGGTGATGGAACTCTCTGAACTTGGGATCCAGGAAGAGAGGCACCCAGAGCCAGTTGCAGTCCCAGTCCCTGTGGTCTCACTTGTTTCAATTTACCAAGGACAGAGTCAGTCTTTCTTAGTACCAACAGATGTGAGGATGGCCAAATGCCAGGAAAGCTCTGAAGAAAGGCCTTTCCTGAGAAAGCAGGTATTGGTTCACCGCTGGCTCCTGACAACTGCACAGAGTTGGCCAAGGAGACCAGATTTGAGATACAACAGGCCATTTTGGCGAATATAGTATGGCCCACCATTCAGAGGACACTCCACAAAGGAGGTGCCTTTGTGGGTGTAGGTGTGTGTATGGTTTTTTTCTCAGGTTCTGAGAAGATGTAAGAAAGGCTGTTTGTTTGAATTGGCGTGGACTGTTTCTAGTAAGTCCTTTGACAAGGCGAGTGCTTCTATGTCTGTGTACTTCACTCTGTCCGTGGTTGTAGACATTAGAGAAGAAAATGCATCAATGGATGTGTCCTGTCTAGGAGAAAGCTTCGCAACATTCATCCTGCCCGATTTATTAATGGACTGCGGCTTTCCTTATTGAAGGGCAAAACCTGCTATCTTCCAAAGTTTCTGTTTACATCCTGAATTCTGGACACTCTCCAGAATTGCCTCATTGTTTTGTGTCCAAGATATGTACTACCTCAAAGCTATGTGATATGGCTATGTACTGGATAGCTGAAGGGAAAGGCGAGCATCTAGGAAAACTCAGATATCAGTGTGACCAGGAAAGTCTCAGTGGAGAAACCCTGCTTTGTGCGTTTTGTTTACCTATTGTTCTGTTGCCCTGAATTTCAGGAAGGTTTTTGCCTCAGACCACTCCTTTGTGAATATGAATTCAATCCATTATTTAAAGTGGAACCAGCTATACTATTTATTCACAGTATGGTCTATTCATGAATTATCTGTATATACATAGACACAGGGTACAGCTTTTTGTACAACCAATACTTATGTATATGTCTTCAAAATATTACTCACAGAAATGGTGAAAGAAATACTGATGTCACCTAATCTACATATACATTTTATCACAGTAATATTCTGGACACAAAATGCAAAGTTCACACTTATTATTGTACTAAAGCCTAAATGGAAAGTGAACATGGATTACTTCCATGTTCAGGTTGCCTAATGCTCTCAAATATCAATCCTATTGGTGACTACATATTTGTTTCTTCCTAAGATTATATATTCAAAATCAACCCTGTTGAAAATATCTAATCATATCACTCACTTTATACTTTGCCTGATTTTGTAATATCTCTTTTTTTAATGTTAGGATGAGCCAATTTAGTACTTTTTAAAATTTTTATTTTTTTCATCTTTCATAAATTTGATTCAAGTGAGTTATGCATTTCCATTTTTACCCCAAATACAGATTGCAGAATCACATCAGTTACACATTCACAATGTTTACATAATGCCATATTAGTGACTGTTGTATTCTGCTGACTTTCCTATCCCCTACTATCCCCCCTCCCCTCCCCTTTCATTTTCCCTCTCTACCTCATCTGTTATTGTTCCGTTCTCTCCCTTCCCCCCCCTTTTCCCTCACAACCTTGTATATGTGATTTCGTATAATGATGAGGGTTTCCTTCCGTTTCCATGCAATTTCCCTTCTCTCTCCCTTTCCCTCCCATCACTTGTCTCAGTTTAATGTTAATATTTTCCTCATGCTCTTTCCCTCTGTTCAGTTCTTACTTGCTCTCCTTAAATCAAAGAAGACATTTGGCATTTGTTTTTTAAGGATTGGCTAGCTTCACTTAGCATAATCTGCTCTAATGCCATCCATTTCCCTGCGAATTCCATGATTTTGTCAATTTTTAGTGCTGCATAATACTCCATTGTGTATAGATGCCACATTTTTTTTATCCATTCATCTATTGAAGGGCATCTAGGTTGGTTCCACAGTCTGGCTTTTGTGAATTGTGCTGCTATGATCATTGATGTGGCAGTATCCCTATAGCATTCTCTTTTATGGTCCTCAGGGAATAGTCCAAGGAGGGCGATAGCTGGGTCAAATGGTGGTTCCATTCCCAGCTTTTCCAGGAATCTCCATACTGCTTTCCATAATGGCCGCACCATTTTGCAGTCCCACCAGCAATGTACAAGTGTACCCTTTTCCCCACATCCTTGCCACCACTTATTATTGTTTGACATCCTAATGGCTGCCAATCTTACTGGAGTGAGATGGTATCTTAGGGTGGTTTTGATTTGCATTTCTCTGACTGCTAGAGAAGGTGAGAATTTTTTCATGTACTTATTAATTGATTGTATGTCTTCTTCTGAGAAGTGTCTGTTCAGGTCCTTGGCCCACTTGTTGATTTTGTAATATCTCTATTGATATCTGCTTTCCTACATATTTTCCCCTGTTCATCATTGTGACTGACCCTTCAAGTGGGCTGATATTTACTTTCACACTTTAACCCAAACCCTATTGCTAAAGAACTTTTGTTCCAAATCCTATACTCACTCTTTGTTAACCTACCGAATATCTATCTAATCCTACCGACTATCCCTTTTTGACTGGATGTTCTCTTCGAATTTTAATCATCCAAGGTACAAGGTCCTATGCCATTGCATATCGATTTATCTGAGATATCTGTGCACAACATAAATCAAAGCTAAGTATCCCAATGAAGGGCCCATTGCCTCTCTGGGCTTCAAAATTACCTAGACATCCTTTTTTCATTTATATATTTCACCTCTATATTTTTAAAAATATCCCAGGTTCCCAGTACCATTATACATCCAGCAGAATGATTTCTAACATCAAACATTTTATTAACCCTAACAATACACTGTTCCCTCAATGTAAATTTAATGAAGAGCAGGGACAGAGTTGGTCTTACAATACAGGAATGTAGGGGATCTTTCACCTGTTTAGAACCACAAGTTCAATGCAGAAATGATCCCTGGAGAATATGTAGTCAGCTATGGAGGACCTGAGAAAGCAAAAGTAATCTTCCATGGCAAAATACCTGGTCAGGATGACGGGATGTGTCTGAATCAGAACCTCTCTTCTCAATGTAGAGGAGATGGACCAAACCAGGCCTGTGTGGAGAGCTATTACCGGGTTCCTATGGTTGATATACCATTCTAACTTGTGAATGTTTCACAGGAAGTAGGGGAAGCCTCCATTTAATGAGACACTTGGAAGCAACTGTTAGGATAAAGTGGTTGCCAAGGCAGTGACCTAATTCAGTTCCTGAAGGAAGTGACCTCACCTTACTCCCTTGGTGATGGAACTCTCTGAACTTGGGATCCTGGAAGCCAGGCACACAGAGCCAGTCCCAGTACCAGTCCCAGTGGGTTCACTTGTTTGGAATTACCAAGGACAGAGTCAGTCTTTCTTTGTACCTACTGATGTTAGAATGGCCAAAAGCCAGGACAGCTCTGAAGAGGGGCCTTTCTTGAAAAAGCAGGTAGTGGCCCACTGCTGGCTCCTGACAACTTCATAGAGTTGGCCAAGGAGACCATATTTGAGACAGGACAGGACATTTCGGGGGAACATTGTGTGGCCCACCAGTCAGAGGACACTCCATAGAGTCACAGACCTACTTAGGGTAAGGAGGTGCCTTTGTGGGTGTGGTTGTGAGTTTGTGATTTTGTCTCATGTTGTGAGAATAGGAAGGAAAGGTGGTTTGTATGGTTTGGAGTGAACTGTTTCTTGTAAGTCGTTTGAAAAGGCGAGTGATTCTATGTCTGTGTATCCCATGGTGTCCGTGGTTGTAGACATTAGAAAAGAGAGTGCATCAATGGATGTTTCCTGTCTAGTAGAAAGCTTCCCATTTCATCCTGCCCAATTTATGAATGGATTGCGGCTTTACTTAAAGATGGGCATAACCTACTACATTCCTAATTTCCAGGTTTCTTCATGAATTCTGTTCACTCTGCAGGATAGGCTCATGGTTTTGTGTCTAACATATGTACCATCTCCAAGCTCTGTGACATGGTCATGTACTGGATAGCTGAAGGGAATGGCGAGCATCTCAAAAAACTCAGATATCAGTGTGACCAGGAAATTCTCAGTGGAAAAACCCTGCTTTGGGCATTTTGCTTATATATTGTTCTGTTGAACTGAATGTCAGGAAGTTCTTGCTCTGGCCACCCCTTTGTGAAGCCTGAAGTAAACAGTTTTCAAATGGAAATGAATGGGCATCACCTGTGGCTCTTTGCTTAATTGCTTTGGAAAGGGATGTGTCTGAATTAGCATCTTGGCCCTGTGTGAGTTTGTGGCTTAGATTCTCAGCACCAGATGGATCTAAAGAAAGATCCCATGTGTGCATCTAAAACCAAAATGGCAAATAGACCAGTCATTGTGGATAAAGTCTCGCTTTCCTCTGTGAGGTTCCTGACCTCTATCAAGTGAGAATAGGGATCCTTTGTGTCAATTGAGTTCTTCAAAGCCCTGCAGAGGTGCTTGGGTTTTCTCATGACTCTAATTCACATAAACAATCTATACCTCTAACTCAGTAGGCCTCAAATTGAAGAAGCGCTGCAGTATTAACGGCATGCCTATTTGATCACTCCTGGTTCACAGGAAGTATGTCCAGGCCACCCTGACTTTAGGCAAATGAGGGGCAAGGGAGCTTATTTTGGACACTGTCTTGGACTGCGCCCCTCATGGAAACATCCAGCCAGAGGTTATGATGAGTATCTATATGGAAACAGATGAGGGTCATGTGGGAGTGTTTTGGTTTTAATTGTGGTCATTGTGTGGCAGTTAAAGGAGATGCCTGGGTCCACATGGGCTTGAACTCTGGTGTGATTACACTTAGAGAGTGCATTCTGGATCTGATCTCAGAGAACTTGTGCCATGTATTGTGTTGGGATTCTAGGAGGGCACGCATGAGAGTCTCCCTTGGAAACTGAGATCTAGGCCCAGGGTGGCTTTCCACAGAGCACTGGGAATCTCAGCCAGGATATCACATGATTTTTTTTTTTCTGAAAGACTTGTCAAGCACAGGTGACAGTCAAAACACACATGGACCTCACATTGTAGACCTCAGTGGGTCTGATTTTATGTGACATTTTGGCCACTCCCTGGGAAGCCTTGTCTGTAACAGTTCTACAGAGCTTTCATTGAAATGAGGTTTCTCATCATTTAATGGTTCCTGTACGAATTGAAATCCACAGTGCCTCCAACTTCATCCGTGAAAAATGGCTAGATAAATACAATAAAATTATTGAAATTTCCATGACCAGGTGGCACTGTAGAAAATTTGGAAAACCGGTTGCTGATCATGAGTATACCAGACAGCACCTTGATTGACTAGGTTTCATCAAAATGGTGTAGAACAGAGATGCCAGTAAATTGGAGCCTGCTGAGTAGTGGGCCTAGAGCAGTGGAGGGGGGGTGTGTGATGAAACATCTGTGGTGGGGCCATGTTGATCTTCCATTGGCTCCGAAATGCCTTGTGACTGACATGGTACAACCACCAGACCCTTATATGTAACGGCATCTTGTTATATAGAGAGGTTTCAGGGAAATGTTGAGAATTATGTTGCTATGGTCAAGGGGAAAAGCTTTGTGGAATAGAAGCATTGTTGGTATATTCTCTTGCAGACCCTTACCCACCACACGTGACAGAACTCCCTCAAGCACTGTGTCCCAGGTGATCTTTTTTTACTTCATAAGCAAATACCAAACTCCCAGTGCAGCAGCAAGAAACACCAGGAAAAGTAGAGGATGACCAACTGGCTTCACAGTCCACACGCAGAGACACTTAGGCCCCAGTGGACACAGTTTACCTACATAGAGAGAATTCAGCACTGCTGCCTCATGTTCATTGGAAAATATGAAACCATGTCCTCCAGGTCGCATAGATGCACACCCAGCTTTGATGGTCTCAGTACAAAGAAAGCTCCTTACGAAAACATATATTTCAAGTGCCCAACCTCAGAGGCAGTTTCTCAAGAAGTCTTTAGGGCAGCAGAGCTCCATGTTTGTGGAGTGCTTACCCTGTCCCATACTTTTGAAAACTCCTCTACGACCTCCAAGGTTGTGAACTCATGAGAATATTCATTTCCAGATATGTATTCACAGAATTTTTAACTCTTCTCCTCTAATTGTGTCTTACTTGGGACGAGGGTAATGTCTAGGCATTGTTCTGAATGAGAGTGGGAAGATTTTTATGCAGCATATATTTGAAATACTAAATCCCTGACACTAACCCATTCCCTACTAGACTCTGACTACTAATCCTAATATGATGGAGAAACATAACCCAAACAGAATAGAAATACAAGCATTTCAGAGGAGGCAGGGTGTATAGTTGGACATGCCTTTTGAAATATATAGGGTAGGAGTTATAAATCTAGTCAATTTTTAATTGAAATAGTTCTACATGTGTTTTTAAAGTTAACAAATATATGAATTACTGTCTTCCTTTCTCAGTAGCCTATTCAGCACATGTGTTTTAATATGCACATATAGAATCCTACCTGGTGTCACACGTACATTCTCGTGAGGTGGCTGACATGGCACATACAAATTGTGAGAAGTGATCACTCCTCCTAAACAATGTTGGAACTGAAAATTCAACCCATGGGTGAGCTTACTATTTGAACAAACTTATATAAAAATCCATATTCATTAAAATGAATATTTTCGGATATGATGATGATATATATTTCATGATGAATTTCAATTGGCATATATATTGCTATTTTTAATATATATATATATATATATATATATATATATATATATATATATATATATATATAACATGTGTCTTATTATGCACTCCCTAAATTCATTCATATTGATGTATTTGGATTTTTAATCAACTTTTCACAAGATTATTCTCAGTAATATTCATCCACCTGAAATACATATTTGTTTCCTAGTACTGAAAACTAACTTCTTTGAATGGTGCAAACATATCCTAACATTTCTACAGTAACTGACCCTGTTTAACATCAATTCAAGTAGATTACTATGGGACATGATGTGTATTTTGATGTTCAATTTTATTCAACACTTCTACATTTCTATTTATTCACTTTATGCACATCATAGGATATATATTTCATCCACAAGTTAGCAAATTCATACGCATTTGTCTGACTTTCATTCACTTCGTGCTTCAGAACACATGTATTCATCCATGTTTCTTGACTGATCTTTTCATGAGACTTCTTTCCAAACACATCATTTTCGATTTCCATAATCACTTTTGAAACACTTCAAAAGTTACCTTGAGCTTGGGGAGGGAATCTGAGCCCCGACTTTCTTAGTCATCCTCCAGAGTCAGAATGGCTGGCTGGTGTGGCTGTCGCTTTTTAGGGCAATTTTGGCCCAGTGTCCTTTTTTCTTTAGAGTAGGCATATTGATCTGAGGCCAGGGTGGCCTCTGGCATGGGCCAATGTTATCCCTTCTTGTCTACCTGTTTCTTAATTTCTGGCCTATTTGTTTTTGTGACCAGGACCTTAGTCAACGCCTTAGTCTGCCTTTTGTTTCTTTTATCCTCCCCTTGCTCCCTTCTCTTCCTCAGTTTCTCTCTCATAGTATACGTTCTTGGCTTCTCTGACTAAATCTCTGAAAGTCATATCTTGTAATCAATCTAGCTTTGTAACTTTGTTTTAATATCCAAGCCAGTTTGCCCAATAAAGGCCATCGTGAAAGATGCCTTTGATTCTCTTCCTGAGGATCAAAAGGAGTATATCTCCAATATGCCTCCATAATTCTCTCTAGAAACATAGTGGGAGAATCATCAGGCCCTTGAATAATCTCTCTTACCTTGGCCAAATTACTTTGTCGCTAGCGGCTGCTTGGAGACACACTATTAGAGCCCGGTGATAAGGGGACAGATGCTCGCTACCTTCAAAGATTTTGGGGTCTCAGTTGGGTGGGTTCAAGGGAAAGCCGCCTTTGATTATCTTGGGAAGTTGTGTCAGACGCAGATCTTGTTTGAGGGATTTTTTTTCTAGCTTCCTGGAGGATTCACTGTTGTTCCTCTGTCATGAAGAGAATCCCTAGGAGTTTTTGGCAGTCATCCGAAGTAGGCTGGTGTGAAAACATCAATGACTCAACCAGACCTGAGAGCCTGGTGGGGTCCTCAGAAAAAGGGGGATTATAATTTTTTTTAAGTTATATAGGTCTGACGAGGAGAAAGGCTAATACTGGTAGGCTTGCATTTTTTCCCCGTGGCCATCGTCAATCATTGGCCCATAGGGATGGAGGGGGAGCATCCCAAGAGTTCCAGGGTTTTCAATCATTCACCGTCAGCGAGTTCCTTTAGATGGTACAGCTTCCTCCAAGGGAAGAGGTGCTGTGTGTGCCGCAAAGGAATTATCTGGAGGGCGCTGGGCCGGCATAGCTTCCTCCAATGGAGGAGAGGCTGAGTCAGCAGCAGGGGAATCACTTAGAGGGTGTTGGATTTTGGGGGACAAGGGCAGGGGATAAGGAGGGGAAGGAGACTCCAGTAGAGTGAAATCTGGTGACTCAGGGAGAACAGAGGGTGTAGGAGAAGGAGGATCAGAGGATTTGAGAGTTCCTGGGGGAAGGAGTCAGAGTGGGGGCAGTGACAAGGAAAGGCTTCACCCATGGAGGAGGAGATATGCAGAGTTCCCGCCGAGTTAAGATATATGGCTGTTGATCCAGATGGCTATGTAGCACCGGCTGAAAGACAATATCTCTGACTTTTTTAAATTAGTGGGAAGTAGAAAGATCCTTCTAGGGGTAATCCAAATCCAAAGGTGGGCCATTCTGAAGCACAGAGAGTCTGCCACATCCGGCGCTTTACTGAAAAACAAAGATTCTGAGCCCTTAAGTGGACTTT
The DNA here is from genome assembly GCF_048772815.1 of Callospermophilus lateralis. NCBI lineage: Eukaryota > Metazoa > Chordata > Mammalia > Rodentia > Sciuridae > Callospermophilus > Callospermophilus lateralis. The sequence goes on from NW_027515838.1 coordinate 424,849, forward strand.
GGTCCAGTGATCAAGTATCAGGGACAGAGGCATTGAAGTGCTCTGTCCCATAATGAAAGATACACAAACAGTTAAAGCAATGAAACATGACACAGACAAGACAAGGCAATGAAGACAGGCAATGGACGACCAACACTGAGACCAGGACTGAGGAGCCGGCAAAACCCGATTGACTGGCAATACCGAATCCGAAAAAAAATATCAATGAGTCCAGGAGACTATCTCGTCCCCATAAATTTACGGGAAGATGATCCAATACATATGGCTGTAGAGTTCCTTCACATCCTTCAGGATCCTTCCAATCTAATACCATTGCACTTCTATGGGGATTATACGCTACTCCTAGGCCTCGAAGCGTTTGAGTGGCTTGTTGTAATGGCCAATGTTTTGGCCATTCTTGACGAGAGATGATGCTAAGGTCTGCGTCTGTATCCAGTAGCCCATTAAATTCATGCCCTTGAATATTTAGTTTAAGCATGTGGCCAGAATCTAAATTTAAAGAAAGCATAGCCCAATCTACACCTGTGGAGCCTAATCACTTGGAACCTCTTTCTACAGTACGACTGGAAAATTTTTCACGTAGGCTGGGTATTATTAGTAACTGTGCTATTCTATCTCCTGGTGAAATTACTAATATACCCTTTGGAGAACTGGCTATAATTTTTATTTCACCTTCATAGTTGAGATCAATTACCCCAGGACTTATCATAAGTCCTTTTAGAGTAGAAGAGCTGCGTCCCAATAATAAGCCTACTGTTCCTTTGGGAAGAGGTCCTTTTACCCCTGTGGAAATGAATTGAACTCCCATCTCTGCAGTTAGTACTGCTCTGGCAGAGTCACAGATGTCTAACCCTGCGCTCCCTCTGGTTTTTCTGATGAGGGATCTGATGGACAATGTGTCCTGGGCACTACCCTGATGTGGTTGATGGGTTTCTCCAGTGCTGCGTATATTTGTGGTTTTGGGCCCCGGAGAATTGAGCCCCCTTGTCCATTTTTTGGCAAAGGAGCTCCATGTTTTTGTCCACGATATTGTGGATAAACACCTGGTCCTTGTTCGTTTTTTGATAATGGTGTACCCTCTATGGTGGTTTGAGAACAGCATTCATTAGCCCAAAGTCTCCCTCTATGGCATCGTGGACAAATACCTGGTATTCTACTCCTTTGATACCTAGTTTTGTTAAACCCTCCTCCTATGGGACAATTCCTTTTAAAATGTCCTGTTTTTTCACAATTGTAGCATGTTCTTGGCCTGGCATCTAAAGCCTGTTTTACTGCAGCTGCCACAATTTGCCCTTGTTCATTAATGTCTCTGGCATCTAAAGCCTGTTTTACTGCAGCTTCCACGACTTGCTCTTGTTCTTTAATGTCTCTACATAATTTAATATATGTGTTTAAATCTTCATGTTTCCATGGTCTAATGATATCTTTGCACCAACGATTCACTTGCTCATAAGCCAGTTGTTTTAGTAATGGCATTGCTTGTTGTGTATTTCCAAAAACTCTGGTAGCTGTTTGAATAAGCCTATCTACAAATTCAGCATAAGGTTCATTAGCTCCTTGTATTACCTTAGATAACTGACCTTGTAAACCTCCATTTCCTTGAAAAGTCTTCCATGCCTTAATTGCATCTATAGCAATCTGTGCATATACACCAGGATCATATGCACATTGCTGCTGCTGATCCTCATAAGGTCCCTTTCCTAAAAATATATCTAGATTTCTCTGAGGATAACTAGCTGCTGCATTTTGCCTAGCCGTCTCCTTGCAAAATTCCTCATTGGCAATCTTCCATAACAGGTATTTCCTCCATTTAGCACAGCTTTACACATATTAGCCCAATCTGCTGGCTTCATGTTCATGTTGTTAATGGATTTGATAATGCTTACAGTGAAGGGTGCTTGAGGACCATAGGTTGTTACAGCCTCTGTTAGCTGCTTCACTGTTTTGAAATTTAAAGCATGGTAATCTCACTGCCCTCCTGCCTCAAATACTGGGCATGTTAATATTTGAGATCTTGTCTCAGGATTCCAACTATCAACTGTGGGGGTTGGGGGCCTCCCAGCATATGGAGGTGGCCTTGTTAGTTGGACACTTACTTCCTCTGGTGATAGAAAGGTGTTAGTAGCAGTCTCCTGTAGAGGTTGTGCTGTTGGTTGGACACTTACACCCTCTGGTGATAGAAAGGTGTTAGTAGTAGTCTCCTGTTGTAACTTTCCCCCTGATGGCTTTTTCTGTTTTACACTTTCTTCCTCTGTCTGACTGGCTTGAAAGGCCTTCTCTTTTACTTGATTTTTTTCCTCTGTCTGACTAGTTCGAGAGACCTTTTCTTTTACTTGAATTTTTTCCTCTATCTGACTAACTTGAGAGACCTTCTATTTTACTTGAATCAATATGTCTTCTCCTTCCTCTACCATTGTCTGAACTGAAGGCTTTCCACTAAGCAAACAAGGTACAAACGTCCACAATAGCAATGTGCCAACTGGCAGAGTCCCTGGGCTTTTCTTTCCTATTCTTTTTAAATCTTCACCATGATGGTTCCATTGTGATATATTTAGCAACTCCTCCTGAAAAAGCCATGGGCTACATTTTTGTATTGTATCAACGTATGCCCTGACTTTTCTTGATTTTACTGAGATGCCTCCTTCCTCTAACAATTTACTGAACACTCTTTCAGTTTTTTTTTTTTTTTTTTTACTAATTTCTGATCCCGTATTTCTACTATAATACAACCCAACAAGATGACACCAAACAAAACAGCTCCTCAGGAAAAGCCGTCAGAGCCCAACTGCCACCACAGGCTTCCCACAAGCCTCTCCCTCAAACACAAGTATCCTCCTCTTGAGGCCGATTGGCTGGGTCACGTGGGCGAAGCCAAAATGTCCCCCAATGAGCAGTTCCATGGTCTGAAAGGGCAGGGAACCAGCCCAATGTGCATCACCACAGAGGAGCCAATCAGCTAGATGTTGCTGGGGCCGCTGTGAGCCAATCATCCGCTGGCAGTCTGAAAGGTCGGGGAAACCGCTCATTGAGCATCTCAATGAGCATCACCACAGACAAGCAAATCAGCTAGATGATGCTGGGGCCGCTGTGAGCCAATCATCAGCCGGCAAATGGAAGTTTGCTGGCAGCTGCAAGTTTGCTGGGGCTCCTTTGGCTGTGGCTCTCAACAGATTATTCTCAGAAATATTCAACCACCTGACATACATATTTGTTTCCTAGTACTGAAAACTAACTTCAGTGAATGGTCCTTATATATCCTAATATTTCTATAGTAACTGACCAAGTTTAACATCAATGCAGTTAGATTCCTATGGGACATGATATGTATTTTTAAGTTCATTTTTATTCCACACTGGTACATTACTATTTCTTCAGTTTATGGACATCATAGAATATGTCCTTTCATCCACAAATTCACAAATTTATAGGCATGTGGTTCACTATCAATCACTTCCTCTTTCAGAAAACATGTATTCCTCTATGATTCTTTAGTGGTCTTTTCACTAGACTTCTTTCTAAAAACATTATTTTCGATTCTATACTCATTTTTGAAGCAAAACTCACACACTCTTCATGATAAACCGTAACCCTAATATTACCATTAGATGTATAACTGGTTGGAATGAATGTATATATATCAATATAAGATTTACTATATATTTTCAAATATAATTTCAATGCATTATTTAAAGTTGGAACCAGTTATATAATTTATTCACAATATGGTCTATTCATGCATCATCTCTTATTCATCAACACAGGGTAGGCCTATTTTATCCGCAATACTAATTTATAAGTTTTCAAAATATTGCTCCTCATATTGGTGGAAGAAATACTCATGTCATCTGATCTACATATATATTTTACCACAGTAATATTCTTGACACAAAATGCAAAGGTCACACTTATGATTGTACTAAAGCCTAAATTTAAAGTGAGCATGGATTACTAAAAACCTCCATGTCTAGGTTCCCTAATGCGCTCAAATGTCAATCCTATTGGTGACTAAATAATTGTTTCTTCCTAAGATTATATATTCAACCTCAACCCTGTTGAAAATATCTAATTCTATCACTCACTTTATACGTTGCCTGATTTCCTAATGTCTCTATTGATACATATTTACTCTCTTTCCTACATATTTTCCCCAGTTCATCATTGTGACTGACTCTTCACATGTGCTGACATTTACATTCACTCTCTAACTGAAACCCTATTGCTAAAGAACTTTTGGTCCAACTCCTAGACTCACTCTTCTTCCTAATCCTACAGACAATCTTCCTAATCCTATGGACTATCCCTTTTGGACTGGATGATCTCTTCTAAATTCAGTCATCTGAGGTACAGCAACCTATGCCATTGTAAATAAATTTATCTGAGACCTCGGTGCAGAACATAATTCAAGCTTAGTATGCCAATCAATCGCCAAATGCCCTTCTGGGCTTCAAATCTTACCTAGATTTCTTTTTTCGTACTTATATTTCACGTCTATATTCTTATAAGTATCAGAGGTTCCCAAACCATTATTCATCCAGCAGAATGATTCCTAACCAAAATCGAACATGCTATTAACCCTAAACATACAATGTTCCGTCAATCTAACTTTACAGAAGAGGAGGGACCGAGTTGGTCTTACAATACAGGAAGGTAGGGGATCTTCCACCTGCTGAGAACCTCAAAAGTCCATGCAGAAATGATCGATGGAGAAGATTTAGGCAGCTATTTAGGACCTGAGAGAGGAAAAGTCATCTTCCATGGCAAACAACCTAGTCAGGATGAAGGGATGTTTCTGAATCAGCCTCTCTCTTCTTAATGTAGAGAAGTCGGATCAAACCAGGCCTTTGTGGAGAGCTGTTCCCAGGTGCCTATGGTTTCTATACCATTCTAATTTGTGAATGTGTCACAAGAAGTAGGGGCCGCCTCCATCTTATGAGAACCTAGGAAGCAACTGTTAGGACATATTGGTGGCCAAGTCAGTGACCTCATTCAGTTCCTGAAGGAAGTGACCTCACCTACTTCCTTGGTGATGGAATTCTCTGAATTTGGGATCCAGGAAGCCAGGCACCCAAAGCCATTACCCGTCCAAGTCCCAGTGGTCTCACTTGTTTGGATTTACCAAGGATAGAATCAGTCTTTCTAGGTACCTCTTCATGTGACGGTGGCCAAATTCCAAGAAAGCTCTGAAGAGGGGCCTTTCCTGACAAGACTGGAATTGGCTCACCACTGCCTCCTGACAACTTCACAGAGTTGGTGAATGACACCAGATCTGAGACAGGAAAGGCCATTTCAGAGGAACATCGTATGGCCTACCAGTCAGAGGACATTCAGAAGAGTCACAGACCTACTTGGGGGAAGGAGGTGCCTGGGTGTGTGGATGTCAGTTTGTGGTTTTGTCTCATGTTCTGAGAATAGGTAGAAAAAACGTGATTTATTTCTTTTGGAATGGACTGTTTCTAATAAGTCATTTGACATGGTGAGTGTTTCTATTTCTGTGTATGCCACTGTGTCCGTGGTTGTAGACATTAGAAAAGAGAATGCATCAATGAATATGTCCTGTGTAGTAGAATGCCTCCCAGCAATCAACTTGTCCAATTTATGAAAGGACTGCGGCTTGCCTTACCAATGGGAAACACCTACAACCTTCCTAAGTTCCTGTTTTCTTCCAGAATTCTGGCCACTAGCCAGAATATGCTCATTGTTTTTTTTATCCATGATATGTACCACCTCCAATCACTGTGACATGACCATGTACTGAATAGCTGAAGGAATTGGCATGGCGAGCATCTCAAGAAACTCAGATATCAGTGTGGCTAGGAAACTCTCAGTGGAGATACCCTGCTTTGGGCCTTTTGCTTACATTTTGTTCTGTTGCCCTGAATGTCAGGAAGGTATTTGCCTCTGGCCACCCCTTTGTGAAGACTGAAAAAAACAGTTATCAAATGGAAATGAATGAGGATCACCTGTGGCTCTTGGCATAATTGCTTTGGAAAGGGAGGTGTCTGAATCAGCCACTTGGCCCTGTGTGAGGCTCCAGCTTAGATTCTCAGCACCTGATGGATCTAAAGAAAGATCCCATGTGTGCATCCAAAACCAAAATGGCAAAAAGATCAGTCATTGTGGATGAAGTCTCTAGCCTTCTTCTGTGATGTTCCTGACTCCATCAAGTGAGAATAGGGATCCTTTGGGTCAAATGAGTTATTCAAAACCCTGCAGAAGTGCTTGGGTTTTCTCATGACTCCAAACCACATAAAGAATCTATACCTGACATTCAGTAGGCCTCAAAATGGAGAAGCAGAGCAGTATTAACGGCAGGTCTTTTTAATCACTCCTGGTTCACAGGAATGGTGTCCAGGCCACCCTGACTTTAGGCAAATGAGGGCCAAAGGTGCTCATTTTGGTCACTGTCTTGGGCTGCGCCCCTCATGGAAAAATTCAGCCAGAGGTTATGATGAGTGTCTATATGGAGAACATGAGGGCCTTGTGGGAGTGTTTAGGTTTTAATTTTGGTCATTTGTGTGGCGGTTGGAAGAAATGAATGGGTCCAACTGGTCTTGAACTCTGGTGTGAGTTCAAGGGGACTTAGAGACTGAGTTCTGGAACTGAACTCAGAGAAGTATTGCCATGAATTGTGTTGGGATTTTCGCAGGCCACACATGAGAGTCCCCCTTATAAACTGAGATCTAGGTCCAGGGTGGCTTTCCACAGAGCACTGAGAATCACAGCCTGGATATCACATGATTTTTTCTAAAACACATGGCAGGCATACTTGAGCGTCAAAACACACATGGACCTCACATTGTAGACCTCAATAGTCCTGGATTTCGGTGACCTTTTGGCCACTCCTTGGGAAGACTTGCCTGTGAGAGTTTTCCAGAGGTTTCATTGAAATGAGCTTCCTCACCATTTAATGTTTCCTGAAAAAATTGAAACCCACAGTGCCTCCAACCTCATGCTTGAATAATGGCTAGATAAATACCATGAAATTCTTAAAATTCCCTTGACCAGGTTGCACAGGAGAACCTTTGGATATACTGTTGCTGACGATGAGTGTATCAGACAGTTTCTTGATTGACTGGGTTTCATGAAAATGGTGTAGAACAGAGATGCCAGTAAGTTCAAGCCTGCTGATTAGTGGGCCTACAGCAGAGATGTGCAGTTTTGTGATAAAACTTCTGTCGTGGGGCCTTGTGGATCTGCCTTTGACTTCCATATGGCTTGTGGCTGACATGGTGCATCCAGCAGACCCTTATATGTAAAGGCATCTTTTTATAAGTAGAGGTTTAAGGGAAATCTTAACAATCAGGTTATTATGGTCAAGGGGGCAAACTGTGTGAGATAGAAACCTGGTTGGTGCATTCTCCTGCTGACCCTGACCCACCACACATGACAGAACTCCCTCCAGCACTGTGTTCCAGTTGAGCTCCTTGTATTCCATGAAGCAAATATTAAATTCCCAGTGCAGCACCAAGAATCACGACGAAATTTGGAGGATGACCAAATGGATACACAGCCAACATGTGGATACACTTAGCCCCCCGTGGCCACAGTTTACCTACAAAGACAGAATTCAGCACTGCTGCCTCATGTTCATTGGAAAATAAGAAACCATATCCACAAGGTCACAGAGATGAAGACCCAGCTTTGATGGTCTCCCTAGAAAGGAAGCTAAAGCTCCTGACAACAACATATGTTTTAAGTGCCCAACCTCAGAGACAGTTTCTCAAGAAGTCTTTAGGCAGGCAGAGGTCCATGTTTGTGGAGTGTTTACCCTGTCCCTTACTTTTGGAAACTCCTCTACCACTTCCAAGGTTGTGAACTCCTGATCGTATTCCATTCCAGATATGTAGTCATGGATTTTCTAACTCTTCTCCTCTAATTGTGTGTTACTTGGGGCGTAGGTGATATCTAGGTGTTGTTCTTGATGAGAGTGGGAAGATTTTTGTGTACCACATATTTGCATACACATTGGATTCATTTTTCTATTTTCCATTCAATATACTGATTCCCTGACACTAACTCACACCCTACTAGACTCTGATTACTAATCCTAATATAATGGAGGAAAGTAACCGAAACATTATAGAAACACAAGCAGTTCAGAGGAGGCATGGTGTATAGTTGGACTTGTTATTTGCATGATAAATGGTAGGTGTTAAAAATATAGTCAATTGTTAATTGAAATAGTTCTCCATTCTTTTTAATGTTAACTTATTTCTGAATTTCTGTCTCCATTTCTCTGGAGCCTATTCAGCACATGTATTTTTATATGCACATATAGAATCCTACCTGGTATCACACGTACATTTTTGTGAGGTGGCTAACTTTGCAGATACAAATTGTGAGAAGAGATCACTACTCCTAAACGCTTTTGGATCTTAAAATTCCACCTATGGGTGAGGTTCCTAGTTGAACAACATTATACATAAATCCATGTTCACTAAAATGAATACTTTTTAATCTGTGGATGATATATATTTCAAGATAAATTTTGATACCCATATATATTTATATATTGCTACTTTTTAATGTATCTGTGATATATATATATATATATATATATATATATATATATATATATATATATATTTTACACCCTCCTGATTTTTCAAAATATGAAATATATGTGTCTTATATACACTCCCTAAATTCATTCATGTCATGAATGTGGATTTATAATAAAATGTTCACAAGATTATGCTCAGATATATTCATCCACCTGAAATATATATTTGATTTCTAGTACTGAAAACTAACTTTAGTAAATGGTCTTTTCAAATCCTAATGTTTCTACAGTAACTGACCCAGTTTAACATCAATGCAAGTAGATTCCTATGGGACATGATATGTATTTTGACATTCATTTTCTTTCAACACTGGTACATTACTATTTTTTTCAGTTTTTACACATCATAGGATATATATTTCATCCACAAGTTAGGAAATTTATACGTTTTTTTATACTTACAATCACTTCCTGCTTCAGAACACATGTATTTCTCTAGGTTTCTTGATTCGTCTTTTCATGAGACTTCTTTCCAAACACATAATTTTCCATTTCCATAATCACTTTTGAAGCTAAACTCACACACCTTTCATGATAAAACGTAACCCTAATATTACCATTAGATGCATAACTCTTTGGAATGAATGATTGTATATCAATATAAGATTTCTTATATATTTTCAGATATCAATTCAATCCATGATTTAAAGTGGAAACAGTTATATTATTTATTCACAGTATTGTCAATTCATGCATTACTTCTATATTCATAGACACAGGGTACAACTCTGTGTACCCCCAACACTAATTTATACGTCTTCAAAATATTGCTCCCAGAAATGTTAGAAAAAATACTCATGTCACCTGATCTACATATACATTTTATCACTGTAATATTCTGATCACAAAATGCAAAGGTCAAACTTATGATTGTAGCAAATCCTAAATGGAAAGTGATCCTGGATTACTAAAAACATCCATGTCCAGGTTGCCTAATGCTCTCAAATGTCAATCATATTGCTGACTACATATTTGTTTCTTCCTAAGAGAATACATTGAAACTCAACCTTGTTGTTAATGTCTAATCCTATCATTCACTTTATACTTTGCCTGATTTCATAATGTGTGTATTGATATCTGATTTCCTACATATTTTCTCCAGTTCATCATTGTGACTGACTCTTCACATGTGCTGACATTTACATTCACTCTCTAACCGAAACCCTATTGCTAAGGAACTTTTGTTCCAAATCCTATACACAGTCTTCTTCCTAAACCTACCAACTATATTCCTAATCCTACCGACTATCCCTTTTTGAATGGATGTTCTCTTCTACATTTAATTATCCAAGTAAAGGTCGGATGAGGTCGAAAGAAGAGACCACCAAGAGACTATCTCATGCAACAGCGCAGTGTTTATTGGGGGTCCAGCATGCTGATGCTCAGAGCTCACTTGAATAGAGTAGAGAGCCCTTAGAACAGCTTAAGCAGAGCTTATACACTTTCCTTGGTGACGGCAGGGAGGGAAGTTTATTGATGGGTCAGGGCGAGTGGTCAGTTTGCATGCAACCCAGTGAGGGAGCACATTCTGCAGTTAGTCAGTTGGGGACAGCACATTCTGGGAACAAGATTAGCAAACATTTCTCAAGATTTCAACAGTGTTTTGTTAAGCATACAGGAAAAAAGGAAGTGAAATGTGCCTATTCAATTAACCTTTCATTCCCCACTTCTTCTTCTGGCTACTTTTAATCATAAAAGTGATCATTGCGGGGTGTCACATTCTATGTTTGCTAGTGGGGTATTGCCATAAGTTTAACTCATCCAATTTGAGCTTGGAAAAAAGAAATTACACGGTTGAGCAAACAGGATTTTATAGTTAGCAATAATATGAGGATTATTATTGAACTGTCCAGGGTTGATAAATGCGTAGTTAACCAGGGGGACTGTGTGAACCAAGACTCAAACCACACTTTTTGGGCCTCTCTCTCTCATTGACACTCTTCAAGGCATCTATTTAATTTACTCCTAGATTTTTTTACAACTCCAGTATGGTTGGCAAAAACACAACATTCTCCATCAATGCAGAACAAAGGCCCCCTTCTTTCATGAAGAGGAGGTTCAACCCTCGCCTTTTCTGTAAAATAACTTCAGAGAGAGAGGTTAAAGATTCCTGCAAAGCCAAGATGGAGGATTCTAATATCTTTAAGTTTTGGTCTATTGCTGCTTCTAATTGTGTCATTTGTTGTATCCCATGGACCAAGGCAGTGGTTCTTGTGCTCACGCCTGCAGCAACTCCTATTCCTAATAGGATGGCTAAAGTGATGGATATATGTTCTCAGTGGAACCGAGTTTTATGCCCCCCTATTTGAACTTCAAATGAACCTGCATTATGATAAAGCACTCTGGGAAACATCTGCACCTTTACACATTTAATCACATCGTCTTGACAATTTCTTGAAAACATAAACAATGTTTAAGTCTATAGAATTATACTGTTGTAGAGACGGACAAGGCACGGCACCTAAGATACTACCAAAAACAGGGAAACTTTCCATTTTATTAGCAACCGGATTCAGAGGGCATTACTTCTGTTATAATCAATTAATTCCCTGAAACTCACGTTTAGGTAGTTTCAGAATTTTGTACCCAACATATAAGGGAAGGGGCGCAGAAGTTCACAGCCTGCAGAAGTTCACAAAAAGCAGATTTTTTTCTGTTTTATTCCTCTGTTCTGGGCAAGTTAACTTTTCAAGGACACCTGGGTGAAGGAGAGCTTTTTTTTCCTTTTATTTTTCCCCCTTCCAGCTGTTACCATGGAGCCCAGTTGGTAACTTCTTTATCTTTGAAATGTAGCCATCTCTGTGAAGCCCCAGATCAATGCCAAAGGCCTTGTTCACATATTTTGTGAAAAACTAGTAAGGGGGTGTCTAACTTAGGAGTGCTGATATTTTTAGCCAGTGACCAAGTACAACAGGGCAACATGGAAAGAGGAAGTTTATCTACTTTGAAGTCTTTCATGGGGACTCTTTTCCTGAAAGTCCTAAAGTCAGCCATGCTGAAGACTTCCGTAGAAGGTCAATTAATGTTTTTCTGTGGGCCTGGAACAGAGGGGGGTGATGGGGAAGGCATGGCTGTGAGCAGCTCCGTGGATCTGAGAATGAGGTAGCAGAGATGTGAAAGAATACTGGCAAAGGTGTTTGTGATTTTCCTAGCAACAAAAAGGTGAGCAGTAGAACAGGTAGAACAGAGGAGAAGATAGGAGTTAGTATCCCTAAAAGCCTGTGAGGGACTTTAAATTCTTAGTAACCTGTTTTCACTAATGACAAAGAAACTTTAAAGGCCATTTTCACTACATCTTGGATAGGGGTCTGAGGGTTCTCCTCAGCTGGTTTGAGCTTTGGGTTAGCTGTTAAGAGGAACTGGTGGGACCCGGTGTGGTCACTGACTGGAGAAGAGAGGAGTGATTCGGTGGAGGGTTACCTCAGTACCTGCTACCTCAGAAAGGGGGAAATGGTCTGAGATCCGCGGAGGTTTGGGTTTTTGATCTAGTAATTGGAGGGGAGAAATCATGTTGCTGAGGTGAGAGTGACAGCAGAGAGTCTGGAGCGGAAGGCTGAGTGTGAGGACCTATTGGAGAAGCATAGTTCAGGATGTGAGCGAAGGAGGTAAAAGGCCTCCACATAGGGAAATCTCCTTTCACCCTTTTGAGGACATTCAGAAGTTAAAAAGGTCATGCAGAATTTGAGGATCTAGAGACCCCTCTAGGGGCCAACAGTTTGGGTGATCTAATTGGTAATAGGGCCAATGCTGTGTACAGAATTTGATGAGGAGTTTGGGTTCCATCATGCACTGCCTGTATGATCACATCCCTAGACATACAGAAGAAGTCGGCATTCCCCCCACACAACCGTGACTGTTTGTGGCTTTGGTAGTCCACCGGGCAAACATAGTAATCTAGGCTAGCCAACCTGCATCTGGCTCGCGTGTCCCTACATCCATAATGATTGTTTCCATTATCAATGGTGCAGAATGGATTTAATGGAAATTTAGTGGGATCCTCTTCATCAGGTATATCCCAATAGGAAAGACCTATAGCCAGCTGACAAATGTCTGGGTGGATAGATGTCCACCAAGTCCCTAAGTGGGCTGCATGCGAGATAGATCATACTTCTTTACCAGTAGGATTTGTGATCAGCCATCGCTGCTGAACGGGTTTAATAGGTTTAGGACTACTGGTGGTCAAGGGAAGAGTCTATAGCCTTAGACACAGGGTAAATACACAATTTGAAAGTTTTACCAATCTTTTCCATTTTCCAGCCAGAGTCTGGCAGGGCGCAGGCTTGAGATGAGAGGTATGGATCCAGGAAGTGATTCTGTCTTCCTTTACCGCTGTAGGTGTTATAAGTAGCACCTTGTATCGTCATTTCCAGTGGGGTTTCAGGGATGACACCTGATGTCGACTTATGTAGATGAAGTCTCTTACTTGATATTGATGTAGAGTCCATTCGTCCCCAGGTTGATAGGCATTGGCCATCTGTTTTCACAGGTATCCCTGAGTTCTTTCAAGAGCTTTAATTCAGTCAAGCAATGGGGTGTGGAAGGAATCGTTAGGTCTTAGAGTTGGGGTTAGGTCCCTTACTGAAGGAGGGGAACCATGGACAATTTCATAGGGGGTAAGGTTACACAAAGAAACAGAGGGAGTGTTTCTTCCATGAAATAGTGCATAAGGAAGGAGCATAGTACAATCTATTATGCAGGTTTCTAAGCTTAATTTCGTTATGGTCTCTTTAATGGTTCTATTCATTCTTTCTACCTGTCCTGAACTCGGTGGTTTATAAGCACAATGTAACTTTTAATTAATCCCCAGGGTCTTGCCTAACCCCTGACTTACTTGGGCTACAAACGCCAGTCCATTATCAGACCTTATTACTTTAGGCAGGCCGTATCTTGTAAAAATATCTTTCAGGATCTTCTTGACAACCATTTGCGCTGTTTCGTTTTTTTTCTTTTTTCCTGGAAAAGGCTTCAATCCATCCTCAAAATATATCTACAAAGACTAGGCGATATTTAATTTCAAACCTTGCTGGCTTAATTTTAGTAAAGTCCACTTCCCAGAATTGTCCTGGTCTGGTTCCTCGTAGGTGCTTTTTTGCAGGAAGCTTGGAAGGGTAAGCATTAACCATGACAGACCTGACAGGCTTTTGTTACCCATTCAGTTATTTCCTTTTGCTTTGAGTCGGTTAGTAAAAAACTCTGTTCTTCATCCTTCAGGAATGAATGCAATTTCTTTGAACCAAGGTGAGTGAGTTGATATACATTTTCTACTGACATATTTAGAGCCGTGACTATAGGAGTTTTTATTGAAGGATTTAGAAATTCCACTTGTGGGCCTTCAGGGTTAAAAGTTATTTTGGCCCGGAGCTTGGTGAGCAGATCTCTGCCCATCAATGGGGCCGGGCATTCTGGGATTACTAAGAACGAGTGATGGATTTTTCCTTTCCCCTGGTCCATGGTCCTCTTAGTTGTCCAAACCCGATATTTTCTGCCATTAGCCCCTTGAATTAGAGACCTTTTTATTTGATAGAGAGACCAATGGGGCCATAAGGGCAGAGTATATTGCCCCTGTATCCACTTCAAAGTTTGCTAGGGTCCCCTCCACTTCAAAATTTACCCTGAGCTCTCGGGGGGATCTGAGACCCAACATTCTTAGTCATCCTCCAGAGTCAGAATGGCTGGCTAGAGTGGCTGTCTCTTTCAATGGCACTCTTTGAAGCAGTGTCCTTTTTCTTTACAGTAGGCACATTAAATTGAGGCCAGGGGTGGCCTCTAGTCTGGGCCCCGGTATCCCTTCCTGTCTCCATGTTTCTTATTTCTGGCCTATTTGTTGTTGTGACCAAGACCTTAGTCAATGCCTTAGTCTGTCTTTTGTTTCTTTTATCCTTCCTTTGCTCCCTACTCTTCCTCACTTTCTTTCTTATAGTATACCTTCTCGGCTACTCTGACTAAATCTCTCAAAGTCATATCTTGTAATCCATCTAAGCATTGTAACTTTCTTTTAATATCCAGGGCAGCTTGCCCATAAAGGCCATCTTGACAGATGACTTTTGATCCTCTGCCTGAGGATCGAAAGAGTATATCTCCTATATGCCTCCATAATTCTCTCTAAAAACATAGAGGGAGATTCATCAGGCCCTTGAATAATCTCTCTTAACTTGGCAAAATTTGTAAGTCGCCTAGCGGCCACTAAGATACCCACAATTAGAGCCCAGTGATAAGTGGACAGATGCTCCCTACCTTCAAAGGTGTTGGGGTCCCAGTTTCGTCGATTCAAGGGAAAGCCGGGTTAAATATGTTGGGAAGTTTTGTCGGTTACACATCTGGTCAGAGGATATTTTTCTCTAGCATCCAGGAGGATTCTCTTTTGTTTCTCTGTCATGAAGAGACAACCCTAGGTGTTGTTGGCAGTCATCCCAAGTAGGCTGGTGTGAAAACATCAATGACTCAACCACACCTAGGAGCCGGTTGGGGTCCTCGGTAAAACGGGGATTTTTATTTTTCCAGTTATATTGGTCTGAAGAGGAGAAAGGTAAATACTGGTAGGCTTGCATTTTTCCCCCAAGGCCGTTGTCAATCATTGGCCCCTAGGGATGGAGGGGGAGCATCATTCGAGTTCCAGGTTTTTCAATCATTCACCGCTGGTGAGTACCTTTAGCCGGGCTAGCTTCCTCCAGAAGAGGAGGGGCTGTGTGTGCCGCGGGGAAATTATCTGGAGGGCGCTGGGCTGGCTTAGCTTTCTCCAATGGTGGAGAGGTTGAGTCAGCAGCAGGGGAATCACTTAGAGGGTGTTGGTCTTTGGGGGACTTGGTTAGGAGATAAGGAGGGGGACGAGAGTCCAGTAGAGTCAAATCTTGTGTCTCAGGGAGAACAGAGGTTGGAGGAGGAGGAGGAGCAGAGGGTTTGAGAGATCATGGGGGAAGCAGTAGGAGTGGGGGTAGGGGCAAGGAAATGCTTCACCCATGAAGGAGATTTGCAGAGGTCCTGCCAAGTTAAGATATATGGCTGTTGATCCAGATGGCTATGTGGCCCTGGCTGAAAGACAATATCGTCTGACTTTTTAAATTAGTGGGAAGTAGAAAGATCCTTCTAGGGGCCATCCGAATACAAAGGTGGGCCATTCTGAGGCACAGAGAGTCTGCCAGGTCCAGAATTTTACTGAAAAAGAAAGATTCTGAGCCCTTAAGGGTACTTTGGTCCAGTGATCGAGGGTTAGGGACACAGGCATTGAAGTGCTCTGTCCCATAATGAAAGATACACAAACAGTAAAAGCAACCACACACGACACAGACAAGACAAGAAAATAAAGACAGACAATGGAACTTCGAACACTGAGACCAGGACTAAGTATCTGGCCCAACCCGATGGGCTGGCGATACTGAATCTGAAACAAAATATCACTGAATTGAGGAGACTATTGCTCCTCGATTTCCCGAATACTCTGGAGCATCCCCCAGGGATGTGGCCTGTGGCTCTGTGACACGTATGTCAGCCACCGTCGGAGAGAGCTCACACTCTTCATTGACAGCCATTTTGCGAAGCCCTAACCTGAAACCTGAAACCAGAAAGAGGCACCATACATACCCCAAGAGGAGCCTGTTGGGGTCTCTCGTTCGCCGCTGCCGGATCTCAGTGGAACCTCCATATGTAAAGGTCAGGCGAGCATCGGGTGAAGAGCCCACCAAGAGACTGTCTCATGCAAAAGCAAAGGGTTTATTGGGGATTCAGCATGTTGGGGCTCAGAGCTCACTTGAATAGAGCAGAGAGCCCTGAGAACAGCTTAAGCAGAGCTTATATACTTTCCTTGGAGAGGGCAGAGAGGGAACTTTATTGTTTGGTCTGGGCGAGTGAGCAGTTTGCGTGCAACCGGGTGAATGAGTACATTCTGTAGGTTGGCAGTTGGGGACAGCACATTCTGGGAACAAGATTAGCAAACAGTTCTCAAGATTTCAATAGTGTTTTGTTAAGCATACAGAAAAACAGCAAGCGACATTTACCTATTTTACTAAATTTTCATTACCGAATATACTTTGCCAGATTTCCTAATGTCTCTATTGAAATCTGCTTTCCTACATATTTTCCCCAGTACATCATTGTGACTGACTCTTCACAAGTGCTGACATTTACATTCACTCTATACCCGAAACCCCATAGCTAAAGAACTTTTGGTGCAAATCCTATACTTACTCTCCGTTCTAAACTTACCAACTATCGTCCTAATCCTACCGACTATGCTTTTTTTAATTTTTTTTCTTAAAGAAAGAGTTAGAGAGAGAGGGAGAGAGAGAGAGAATTTTTTAACATTTAGTTTTTTTAGTACTTGGCAGACACAACATCTTTGTTTGTACGTGGTGCTGAGGATCGAACTCGGGCCGCACGCATGCCAGGCGAGCGCGCTACCACTTGAGCCACATCCCCAGCCCCCCGACTATCCATTTTTGACTTGAAGTTCTTTTTGACAATCAATCATTCAAAGTACAAGGTCCTATGCCTTTGTATATTGATTTATCTGAGACATCTGTGCAGAAAATAAATCAAAGCTAAATATTGCAATCAAAGACCCAATGCCCTTCTGGGCTTCAAATATTACCTTTATTTCTGTTTTCGTACTTATATTTTACCTATATATTTTTGAAAATATCGAAGGTTCGCCATACCATTATTCATTCAGCAGAATGATTCCTAACCCCAATCGAAACTGTTATTAACCCTAACCATACACTCTTCCCTCAATCTAACTTTACAGAAGAGCAGGGACAGAGTTGATCTTAAAATACAGGAATGTACGGTTTCTTCCAACTGCTGAGAAACTCAAAGGTCCACGCAAAATGATCTCTGGAGAAGTTGTAGGCACATATGTAGGAACTGAGAGAGCAAAAGTCATCTTCCATTGAAAACAACCTGGTCAGGATGAAGGGATGTGTCTGAATCAGCCTCTCTCTTCTTAATATGGAGAAGAAGGACCAAACCAGGCCAGTGTGGAGAGCACTTTCCGGGTGCCTATGGTTGATATACCATTCGAACTTTTGAAAGTGTCACAGGATGTAGGGGCAGCCTCCATTTCATGGGACACTTTGAAGCAACTGTTAGAACAAAGTGGTTGCCAAGGCAGTGACCTCATTCAGATCATGAAGGAAGTGACCTCACCTAACATCCTTTGTGATGGAACACTCTGAACTTGAGATCCAGGAAGCTAGGCACCCAAATCCTGTTTCAGTCCCAGTCCCAGTCCAAGTGGTCTCAATTGTTCGGATTTACCAAGGACAGAGTCAGTCTTTCTTGGTACCTACGGAGGTGAGGATGCCCAAATGCCAGGAAAGCTCTGAAGAGTGGCCTTTCCTGAGAAAGCAGTTAGTGGATCACCGCTGGCTCCTGAGAACTTCACAGTGTTGACCAAGGAGACCAGATCTGAGACAGGACAGGACATTTCGGGGTAACATAGTATGGCCCACCAATCAGAGGACACTATGGATACTCTCAGACTGACTTGGGGGAAGAAATTGTCTTTGTGGATGTGGCTGTTGGTTTGTGGTTTGGTCTCATGTTCTGAGAATAGGTAATAAAGGTGGTTTTTTGGTTTGAAGTGAATTGTTTCTAATAAGTCTTATGAAAAGGCGAGTGTTTCTAAGTCTGTGTATCCCACTGTGTCCGTGGTTCTAGACATCAGAAAAGAGAATATATCAATGGATGACTCCTGTCTAGTAGAAATCTTCCCAACATTCATCCTGCCAATTTATGAATGGACTGCGGCTTGCCTTATGAATGGGGAACACCTACTATCTTCCTAAGTTTCTATTTTGTTCCTGAATTCACTCCACTCTCCAAAATAGGCTCATGGTTATGTGTCCAATATATATACCACCTCCAAGCTCTGTGGCATGGCCATGTACTGGATAGCTAAAGGGAATGGCGAGCATCTCAGAAAACTCAGATATCAGTGTGACCAGGAAAGTCTCAGTGGAGAAATCCTGCTTTGGGCCATTTGCTTACCTATTGTTCTGTTGCAATGAATTTCAGAAAGCTTTTTGCCTCAGACTACTCCTTTGTGAAGCCTGAAGAAAATAGTCTTCAAATGCAAATGAATGGGCATCACCTGTGGCTCTTTGCTTGATTGCTTTGGAAAGGGATGTGTCTGAATCAGCCTCATGACCCTGTGTGATGCTGTGGCTTAGATTCTTAGCACCTGATGGATCTAAAGAAAGATACCATGTGTGCATCCAAAACCAAAATGGCCAAATGAGGAGTCAGTGTGGATTAAGTCTTTTGCTTTCCTCTGTTAGGTTCCTGAAATCCATCAAGTGAGAATAGGGATCTTTTGGGTCAAATGAGTTCTTCAAACCCTGCAGAGACTAGCCCAGAGGTGCTTGGCTTTTCTCATGACTCCAAATCACATAAAGAATCTATACCTGAAAGTAAGTAGGCCCCAAATTGGAGATGCAGAGCAGTATTAAGTGCAGGCCTATTTAATCACTCTTGGTTCTCAGGAAGGGTGTCCAGGCCACCCTGACTTTAGGCAAATGAGGGGCAAGGGAACTTATTTGGATACTGTCTTTGTCTGTGCCCCTCATGGAAATTTCCAGCCAGAGGTTATGATAAGTGTCTATATGGAGAATGTTGAGGGCCATGTGGGAGAGTTTTGGTTTTAATTCTGGTCGTTTGTGTGGCGGTTGGAAGAGATGACTTAGTTCACCTGGGCTTGAACTCTGGTGTTATTAGAGACTGAATTCTGGAACTGTCCTCAGAGAAGTATTGCCATGAATTGTGTTGGAATTTTAGGAGGCAACACATGAGAGTCATCCTGAAAACTGAGATCCTGGCCAAGGTGGCTTCCACAGAGCACTGGGAATCTCAGCCAGGATTTCACGTGATTTTATTCTGAAAGTCTTGGCAGCCATAATTGAGAGTCAAAACACACATAGACCTCACATTTTAGACCTCAATGGGCCTGGATTCATGTGAAATATTGGCCACTCTTTGGGAAGCCTTGCCTGTGAGAGTTCTCCAGAGATTTCTTTGAAATGAGCTTCCTCACCATTTAATGTTTCCTAAATAATTTGAAACCCACAGTGCCACCAACTTCATCTTTGAAAAATAGCTAAATACATACCATGAATTTTTTGAAATTTCAATGACCAGGTGGCAATGGAGAAACTTTGGATGACTTGTTGCTGGTCATGAGTGTACCAGACTGTGCTTGGATTTACTTGGTTTCATGAAAACAGTGTAGAAAAGAGATCCCTGTAAGTTGGAGACTGCTGAGTAGTGGGCCTAGAGCAGTGGTGTGCAGGTATGTGATAAAACATCTGTGGTGGTACCATGTGGATCTGCCCTTGGATTCCAAATGGCTTGAGACTGACATGGTGAAGTCAGCAGACCCTATTATATAAAAGCATCTTGTTATATGGAGAGGTTTCCGGGCAATGTTCAGAATCAGATTGCTATGGACAAGCGGGCAAGCTATGTGGGGTAGAAGCCTGGTTGGTGCATTTTCCTGCAGACCTTGACCCACCACATGTGACAGAACTCCCTCCATCACTGGTACCTGTTGAACTCCTTGTATTTCCTGAAGCAAATACCAAATTCACAGTGCAGCAGCAAGAAACACCTCGAAAAGTGGAAGATGATCAAATGGCTTCACAGTCCACATGGGAAGACACTTAGACCCCAGTGGCCACAGTTTACCTACAAAGAGAGAATTCAGCACTGCTTCCTCATGTTCATTGGAAAATAAAAAACCATATCTTCCAGGTCACAGAGATCAGACCCAGCTTTGTTGGTCTCACTAGAAAGGATGCTAAAATTCCTGACAACAACATATATTTCAAGTGCCCAACCTCAGAGGCAGTTTCTCAAGAGTCTTTAGGCCCAATGAGCTCCATGTTTGTGGAGTGTTTACCCTGTCCCTCACTTTTGGAAACTCCTCTACCACATCCAAGATTGTGAACTCCTGAATATTTTCCATTTCCGATATGTATTCACAGATTTCCTAACTCTTCTTCTCTAATTGTGTTTATTTGGGGCAAAGGTAATGTAAAGGCAATGTTCTGGATGAGAGTGGGAATATTTTTGTGTAGCACATGTTTGCATACACATTGGATTCATTTTCCTATTTTCCATTCGAATTACTGAAATCCTGACATTAACCCATACCCTAATAGACTCTGACTACTAATCCTAAAATGATGGACAAAAATAACCAAACAGAATGGAAATGAAAGCAGTTCAGAGAAGGCATGGTGTATAGTTGGACTTTCCTTTTGAATGATAAAGGGTAGGTGTTATAAATCTAGTCAATTTTTAATTGAAATTGATCTCCATGTGTTTTTAAAGTTAACAAATATGTGAATTCCTGTCTCCCTTTCTCTGCAGCCTGTTCAGCACATGTATTTTTATATGCAAATATAGAAACATAACTGGTATCACACGTATATCCTTGTGAGTTTGGCTGTCTTGGGAGATACAAATTGTGGGAAGAGATCACTCCTCCTAAACGCTGTTGGAACTGAAACTTCAACCTATGGGTGAACTTCCTAGTTGAACAATATTATACATAAATCCATGTTCAGTAAAATGATTATTTTTGGATCTGTGGATGATATATGATTCATAGTGAATTTCGATTGGCATGCATATTGATACATTTTAGTGTCTGTGTGTGTGTGTGTGTGTGTGTATATATATATAAATACATAAATGCACACACACATATCTATATCTATCTATCTATCTATATATATATATATATATATATATATATATATATATATATAACTCTCAAGATTTTTCAAAATATGAAATATATGTTTCTTATTATACACTCCCTAAATTCATTCGTGTTCATATATGTAAATTTATAGTCAACATTTCACAAGATTATTCTCATAAAAATTCATCCACTTGAAATACGTATTCGTTTCCTAGTACTGAAAACTAACTTCAGTGAATAGTGCATACAAATCATAATATTTCTACAGTAACTGAGCCAGTTTAGCATCAATGCAAGTAGATTCCTATGGGATATGATGTGTATTTTGACGTTCAATTTCATTCAAAACTGGTGCATTACTATTTTTTCAGTTTTTGCACATCATTGGATATATATTTCATCCACAAGTTAGGAAATTTATAGGCTTTTTTTATACTTACAATCAAATCCTGCTTCAGAACATATGAATTCCTCTATATTTCTTGACTCATCTTTTCATGAGATTTCTTTCCAAACACATTATTTTCCATTTCCATAATAACTTTTGAAGCTAAACTCACACACCCTTCATGATAAAACATAACCCTAATATTACCATTAGATGTATAACTCGTTGGAATGAATGATTGTATATCAATATAAGATTTTTATATATTTTCAGATATCAATTCAATCCATGATTTAAAGTGGAAACAGTATATTATTTATTCACAGTATTGTCAATTCATTCATTTCTTCAACATTCATAGACACAGGGTACAACTCTGTGTACCCCCAATACTAATTTATACCTCTTCAAAATATTGCTCCCAAAATGTTAGAAGAAATACTCATGTCACCTGATCTACATATACATTTTATCACAGTAATATTCTGATCACAAAATGCAAAGGTCACACTTCTGATTGTAGCAAATCCTAGATGGAAAGTGATCCTGGATTACTAAAAACATCCATGTCCAGGTTTCCTAATGCTCTCAAATGTCAATCATATTGGTGACTAAATATTTGTTTCTTCCTAAGATTATATATTGAAACTCAACCTTGTTGATAATGTCTAATCCTATCATTCACTTTATACTTTGCCTGATTTCATAATGTGTGTATTGATATCTGATTTCCTACATAATTTTCCCAGTTCATCATTGTGACTGACTCTCCACATGTGCTGAAATTTACATTCACTGTCTAACCGAAAACCTAGGGCTATTGAACTTTTGGTCCAAATCCTATACTCACTCTTCTTCCGAAACAGACCGACTATCTTCCTAATCCTAACAACTATCCCTTTTTGACTGGATGAACTCTTCTACATTCAATCATCCAGGGTACAAGATGATATGCCATTGTATATTGATTTATCAGAGACATCTGTGCGAACGAAATTCAATGCTAAGTATTCCAATCAAGGGCCCAATGCGCTTCTGGGCTTAAAATCTTACCTAGATTTCTGTTTTCATACTTATATTTCAAATCTATATTCTTATAAATATCCCAGGTTCCCAATACCATTATTCATCCAGCAGAATGATTCCTAACTTAAATAGAACATGTTATTAACCCTAACCATACATTGTTCCCTCAATCTAACTTTATAGAAGAACAGGGACAGAGTTGGTCTTAATATAGAGGAATATAGGGGATCTTCCACCCGCTGAGAACCTCAAAGGTCCATGCAGAAATTATCCCTGGGGAAGATGAAGGCAGCTATAAAGGACCTGAGAGGGCAAAAGTCATCATGTAAGGCAAACAACCTGGTTAGGATGAAGGGATGTTTATGAATCAGCCTCTCTCTTCTTAATGTAGAGAAGATGGACCAAACCAGGTCTGTGTGAGAGCTGTTCCCGGGTGCCTATGGTTGATATATCGTTCTAAGTTGTGAAAGTGTCACAGAAAGTAGGGGCAGCCTCCATCTCATGGGACCCTTTGAAGGAACTGTTAGG
This sequence comes from Callospermophilus lateralis, assembly GCF_048772815.1. NCBI lineage: Eukaryota > Metazoa > Chordata > Mammalia > Rodentia > Sciuridae > Callospermophilus > Callospermophilus lateralis. The sequence goes on from NW_027515838.1 coordinate 448,054, forward strand.
ACAAAGTGGTTGCCAAACCAGTGACCTCATTCAGTTCCGAACGGAAGTGACCTATCTCACTTCCTTGGTCTTGGAACACTCTGAACTTGGAATCCCAGAAGCCAGGCACACAGAACCAGTCCCAGACCCAGTCCCACTGGGCTCAGTTGTTTGGTTTTACCAAGGACAGAATCAGTCTTTCTTGGTACCTACTGATTTGAGAATGGCCAAGTGCCAGGAGAGCTTTGGAGAGTGGCCTTTCCTGAGAAAGAAGGTAGTGGCTCAAAGCTGGCTCCTGACAACTTCAAAGAGTTTGCCAAGGAGTCCAGATCTGAGACAGTACAGGGCATTTTGGGGGAACATAGTATGGTACAACAATCAGAGGTAATTCCGGAGAGTCAAAGACCTACTTGGGGGAAGAAAGTCCTATGTTGTTGTGGGTGTGAGTTTGTTGTTTTTTCTCATGTTCTGAGAATTGGTAGGAAAGGCAGTTTGTTTGATTTGAAGTGGACTGTTTCTAGTAAGTCGTTTGACAAGGCAAGTGTTTCTATGTCTATGTATCCACTGTGTTTGTAGTTGTAGACATTAGAAAACATAATGCATCAATGAATGTGTCCTGTCTAGTATAATGCTTCCCAGAATTCATACTGCCCAATTTATGATTGGACTGCAGCTTTCCTTATGGATGGGTAGCAATTACTATCTTCCTAATTTCCTGTTTTATTCCTGAATTCTGGGCACTCTCCGGAATAGGCTCATGGTTTTCTGTTCAAGATACTGTGACATGGCCATGTACTGGAGAGCTGAAGGAAATGGGAGCATCTCAGGAAACTCAGATATCAGTGTGACCAGTAAAGTCTATGTGGAGAAACCCTGCTTTGGGAATTTTGCTTACCTATGGTTCTGGTGCTGTGAATATCTAGAAGGTCTTTGCCTTAGGCCACCCCTTTGTGAATCCTGAAGAAAAGAGTTTTCAAATGGAAATGAATAGGCATCACCTGTGGCTCTTTGTTTTATTGCTTTGTAAAGAGATGTGTCTGAATCAGCCACTTGGCCCAGTGAGATTATTTGGAGAAGTACATCAGTATTAATGGCAGGCGTATTTGATCATTCCTGGTTAACAGGAAGGGTTTCCAGGCCACCCTGACTTTAGGCAAATTAGAGGCAAGGGAGATTATTTTGGACACTGTCTTGGTATGCACCCCTCATGGAAACCTCAACCCAGAGGTTATGATGAGTGTCTATATAAAAGAAGATGAGGGCCATGTGGGAGTGTTTTGGTATTAATTGTGGTCAGTTGTGTGGCAGTAGGAAGAGATTCCTGGATCAACCTGGGCTTGAACTATGGTGTGATTCCCCTTAGAGACTGAGTTTTGGAACTGAACTCAGAGAAGTATTACCATGAATTCTGTTGGGATATTAGAAGGCCACGCATGAGAGTTGCCCTTGGAGACTGAGATTTAGGCCCAGGATGGCTTTCCACAGAGCACTGGGAATCTCAGCTAGGATATCACATGATTTCATTCTGAAAGACTTGGCAGCCATACTTGAGAGTCAAATAACACATGGAACTCACATTGTAGACCTCAATGGGCCAGGCTTCATTTGACCTTTTGGCCACTCTTTGGGAAGACTTGCCTGTGAGAGTTCTCCTGAGCTTTCATTGAAATGAGCTTCCTCACCATTTAATGGTTCCTGAATGAAATGAAATCCACAGTGACACCAACTTCATCCTTAAAAAATGGCTAGATAAATACCATGGAATAATTCCCAAGAGCAGGTGGCACTGGAGAATCATTGGATGTTCTGTTGCTGATCATGAGTGTACCAGACAGTGCCTTGATTTACTGGGTTTCATGAAAATGGTGTAGAACAAAGATGCCAGTACGTTGGAACCTGCTTAGTAGTGGGCCTAGAGCAGTGGTTTGCAGGTGTATGATAAAACATCTGTGATGGGGCCACATGGATCTGCCATTGGCTTCCAAATGCCTTTTGACTGACATGGTGCAGCCAGCAGACCCTTATATGTAAAGGCATCTTGTTACATTGAGAGGTTTTAGGGCAATGTTCAGAATTGGGTTGCTACAGACAAGGGGGCAAGCTTTGTTGAATAGAAGCCTGGTTGGGGCGTTCTCCTGCACACCCTGACCCACCACACGTGAGAGTCCTCCCTCCAGCACTGTGTCCCCGTTGAACTCATGGTATTTACTGAAGCCAATACCAAACTCCCAGTGCAGCAGTAAGAATCACCAGGAAAAGTGGAGAATGACCAAATGGCTTCTCAGTCCACACGAGGAGACACTTAGCTCCCAGTGGCCACAGTTTACCTACAATGAGGGAATTTAGAACTGCTGCCTCATGTTCACTAGAAAAGAAGAAACCATGTCCTTCAGGTCACATATATGCAGATCCAGCTTTGATTGTCTCACTACAAAGGAAGCTGAAGCTCTTGACAACAACATATATTACAAGGGCCCAACCTCAAAGGCAGTTTCTCAAAGAGTCATTAGGCCAGCAGAACTCCATATTTGTGGAGTATTTACCCTATCCCATACTTTTGGAAATTCCTCTACCGCCTCCAAGGCTGTGAACTCCTGAGCATTTTCATTTCCACATATGTATTCACAGATTTTCTAACTCTTCTCCACTAATAGTGTCTTAATTGGGGCGAAGGTTATGTCAAGGCATTGTTCTGGATGAGAGTGGGATGATTTTTGTGTAGCACATATTTGCATACACATTAGATTCATTTTCATATTTTCCATTTGAAATAATGAATCCCTGACATTAACCCATAACCTACTAGACTCTGACTACTAATCCTAATATGATGGAGAACAAGAAACCTAACAGAATAGAAATACAGGCCGTTCATAGGAGGCATGGTGCATACTTGGACTTCCCTTCTGCTTTATCAAGGGTATGTGTTATAAATCTAGTCAACTTTTCATTGTAATAGTTCTCAATGAGTTTTTAAAGTTAACACATATGTAAATTTCTGTCTCCCATTCTCTGTAGCCTATTCATCACATGTATTTTTTATGCATATTTAGAATCCTACCTGGTATCACAAGTACATTTTTGTAAGCTCACTGATTTTAAAAGATACATATTTTGATAAGATATCAATCCCCCTAAATCATGATGGAACTGAAAATTAAACCTATTGGTGAATTTCCTAGATGAACAACATTATATATAAATCAATGTTCAGTAAAATGAATATTTTTGGATATGTGGATGATATGTATTACACGGTGAATTTCGATTAGCATATAGATTGCTACATTATAATGTCTGTGTGTGTCTGTCTATGTATATATATATATATATATATATATATATATATATATATATATATACTGTCCAGATTTTTCAAAATGTGAAATATATGTTTCTTATTATACACTCCTTAAATTCACTCATGTTTCTATATGTGGTTTATAATCAACTTTTCACAAGATAATTCTCAGAAATATTCATCTGCCTGAAATACATAATTATTTCCTAGTACTGAAAACTAACTTCAGTGAATGGAGCTTACAAATCCTAATATTTTTACAGTAACTGAATCAGTTAAACATCAATGCAAGTAGAATTCTACGGGACATGATGTGTATTTTGAAGTTCATTTTTATTCAATATTGGTACATTATTATTTTTTCAGTTTATGGACATCATAGGATATATGATTTCATCCACAAGTTCAAAAATTTATAGGCATTTGTTTCACTTTTAATCACGTCCTGCTTCAGAACACATGTATTCCTCTAAGTTTCTTGACTGGTCTTTTCATGAGATTTCATACCAAACACATTAATTTTGATTTCCATAATCACTTTGGAAGCAAAACTCACATACCATTCATATTAATTATCACTCTGATATTACCATTAGATGTATAACTGGTTTGAATGAATGATTGTATGTCAATATAAGATTTCTTATATCTTTTCAGATATCAATTCTATCCATTATTTAAAGTGGAACCAGTTATATTATTTATTCACACTATGGTCTATTCATGCATTATCTCTATATTCATAGACACAGTGTACACCTCTTTGTACCCCCAATACTAATTTATACGTCTTCAAAATATTGCTCCCTGAAATGGTGGAAGTGGACTCATGTCACCTGATCTTCATATACATTTAATCACAGAAATATTCTGGACACAAAATGCAAAGGTCACACTTATGATTGTATAAAAGCCCAAATGGAAACAAAACATGGATTACTAAAAACATCCATGTCCAGGTTCCCTAATGCTCTCAAATGTCAATTCTATTGGTGACTACACATGTGTTTCTTCTTAAAATTATATATTCAAACTCAACCCAATGGAAAATGTCTAATCCTATCCCTCACTTTATAATTTGCCTGATTTCATAATGTCTCTATTGCTATCTGCTTTCCTACATATATTCCCCAGTTCATCATTGTGACTGACTCTTCACATGTGCTGACATTTACTTTCACACTCTAATAAATAACCTATTGCTAAAGAACTTTTGTTCCAAATCCTATACTCACTCTTCTTCCTAAACATACTAACTATCTTCTTAATCCTACCGAGTATCCCTTTTTGACTGGATGTTCTCTTCTACATTCAATCATTCAAGTAACAAGGTCTTATGCTATTGTGTATTGATTTATCTGAGACATCGGTGCAGAATGTAATTCAACGCTAAGTATCACAATCAAGGGCCCAATGCCCTTCTGGGCTTCAAATCTTACTTAGATTTCTTTTTTCATACATATATTTCATCTCTATATTCTTAAAATAATCACAAGTTTCCAATACCATTATTCATGCAGCAGAATAATTCCTAACCCAAATGGAACATGTTATTAACACTAACCATACACTGTTTGTGTTAATAACATGTTTACAGAAGAGCAGGGACAGTGTTGATCTTACAATACAGGAATGTAGTGGATCTTCCATCTGCTGAGAACCTCAAAGCGCCATGCAGAAATGATCCCTGGAGAAGATGTAGGCAGGTATGAAAGACCTGAGAGAGCAAAAGTCATCTTCCATCGCAAACAACCTGGTCAGGATGAAGGGATGATTCTGAATCAGCCTCTCTCATCTTAATGTAGAGAATATGGACCAAACCAAGACTGTGTGGAAAGCTGTTCCTGGTTCCCTATGGTTGATATACCATTCTAATTTGTGAAAGTGTCACAGGAAGTAGGGGCAGCCTCCATCTCATGGGACCGTTGAAAGAAACTCTTAGGACAAAGTGGTTGCCGAGGCAGTGATCTCATTCAGTTCCTGAAAAAAGTGACCTCAACTCACTTCCTTATTGATGGAACTCTCTGAACATGGGATCCAGGACGCCAGGCACCCAGATCCAGTCCCAGTCCCAGTCCCAGTGGTCTCACTTGTTTGGATTTACCAAGGACAGAATCAGTCTTTCTTGGTTCCTCCTAAGGTGAGGAGGCCAAATGCCTGGAAAGCTTGGAAGATGGGCTTTTCCTGGAAAAGCAGGTAGCGGCTCACTCCTGGTTCCTGACAACTTCACAGAGTTGGCCAAGGAGACCAGATCTGAGACAGAACAGGACATTTTGGGGGAACATAGTATGGCCCACCAGTCGGAGGATACTCCGGATAGTCTCATACCTATTTGGGGGAAGAAGGTGTCATTGTCAGTGTGGGTGTGGGTTTGTGGTTTTGTCTCATGTTCTGAGAATAGGAAGTAAAGTCAGTTTGTTTGGTTTGGAGTGAACTGTTTTTAGTAAGTCGTTTGACAAGGCAAGTGTTTCTGGGTCTGTGTATCACACTGTGTCCGTGGTTGTAGACATTAGAAAAGAGAATGCATCAATGGATATGTCCTGTCTAGTAGAAAGCTTCCCAGCATTCATCCTGCCCATTTTATGAATGGACTGTGGATTGCCTTATTAATGGGCAATACCTGCTACCTTCCTAATTTGCTGTTTTCTTCCAGAATTCTGGACACTCTCCAGAATAGGCTCATGGTTTTGTGTCTAAGTTATGTACAACCTCCAAGCTCTGTGACAAGGCAATGTTCTGGATAGCTGAAAGAAATGACGAGCATCTGAGAAAACTCAGATATCAGTTGACCAGGAAAGTCTCAGTGGAGAAACCCTGCTTTGGGCCATTTGCTTACCTATTGTTCTGTTGCCCTGAGAGTCAGGAAGTCTTTGTCTCAAGCCACCCCTTTGTGAATCCTGAACAAAATAGTTTTCAAATGGAAATAAATAGGCTTCACCTTTGGCTCTTTCGTTAATTGATTTGGAAAGAGTTGTGTCTGAATCAGCCTCTTGGCCCAGTGTGATTCTTTGACTTAGATTCTCAGCACCTGATGGATCTAAAGAAAGATCCCATGTGTGCATCCAAATCAAAAATGGCAAAAAGAGCTGTCATTGTGGATGAAGTCTCTTGCCTTCCTCTGTAAGGTTCCTGAATTCCATCAAGTGAGAATAGGGATCATTTGGGTCAGATGAGTTCATCAAAGCCCTTCAGAGGCTATCCCGTAGGTGCTTAGGTTTTCTCATCACTCCAATTCACATAAAGTATCTTTAACCGACACTCAATAGGCCTCAAATGGGAAAAGTGGTGCAGTATTACGGGCAGGCCTCTTTGATCACTCCTGGTACAAAGGAAGGGTGTCCAGGCCACCCCGAATTTAGGCAAATGAGGAGCAATGGAGCTTATTTTGGACACTGTCTTGGGCTGCGTCCCTCATGGACACCTCCAGCCAGAGGTTATGATGAGTGTCAATATGGAAGAAGATGAGGGCCATGTGGGAGAATATCGGTTTTATTGTGGTCATTTGTGTGGCAGTTGGAAGAGATGACTGGGTCCACCTGGGCTTGAACTCTGGTGTGATTCCCCTTAGAGACTGAGTTCTGGAACTCACCTCAGAGAAGTATTGCCATGAATTGTGTTGGGATTTGAGGAAGCCACGCATGAGAGTCATCTTTGGAGACTGAGATCAAGGCCCAGGGTAGCTTTCCCCAGGGCACTCTGATCTCAACCAGGATATCACATTATTTTATTCTGTAAGACTTGGAAGCCATTGTTGAGAGTCAAAACAGACAATGACATCACATTTTAGACCTCAATGGCCCTGGCTTCATGTGACCTTTTGGCCACTCTTTGGGAAGCCTTGCCTGTGAGAATTTTCCAGAACTTTCATTGAAATGAGCTTCCTCAACATTTAATGGTTCCTGAATGAATTGAAACCCACAGTGCATCCAACTTCATCCTTGAAAAATGGCTAGATAAATACCATGAAAATTTTCAATTTCCCATGACCAGGTGGCACTGGAGAACCATTGGACATTCTGTTGCTGATCATGAGTGTACCAGACCGTGCCTTGATTGATTGGGTTTCATGAAAATAAGTTGGAGCCTGCTGAGTAGTTGTCCTAGAGTAGTGTTTGGCAGGTGTGTGAAAAACATCTGTGGTGGGGCCATGTGGATCTGCCATTGGCTTCCAAATGGCTTGTGACTGACATGGTGCAGTCAGCAGACCCTCCTATGCAAAGGCATCTTGTTATATGGTGAGGTTTCAGGGCAATGTTTACAATCAGGTTGCTATGTTTAAGGGGGCAAGCAATGTGGGATAGAAGCCTGGTTGGTGCATTCTCCTGCATACCCTGACCCACCACGCCTGACAGAACTCGCTCCAGCACTGTGTCCCAGTTGAACTCCTTGGATTCCATGAAGCAATTACTAAACTCCCAATGCAACAGCAATAAACACATATAGAATCCTACCTGGTACCACACCTACATTCTTGTGAGGTGAACGACTTGGCAGATACAAATTGTGAGAGAAGATCACTCCTCCTAAACACCGTTGGAACTGAAAATATAACCAATGGATGAGCTTCCTAGTTTTACAACATTATACATAAATCCATGTTCAGTAAAATGAATATTTTAGATCTGTGAATGATATATATTTCATGATGAATTTCGAATAGCATATATATTGCGAGTTTTTAATGTGTTTGTGTGTATGTATATATATGTGTATATATATACATACACACATTCTCCAGATTTTTCAAAATATGAAATATTTGTATCTTAATATACACTCCCTTAATTCATTCATATTCATGTATGTGGATTTATGATGATCTTTTCTAAATATTATTCTCAGAAATATTCATCCACCTGAAATACTTCTTTGTTTTTTGTACTGAAAACTAACTTCAGTGAATGTTGCATACAAATCCTAATATATCTAGAGTAACTGACCCAGTTTAACCTCAATGCAAGAAGATTCAAATGGAACATGATGTGTATTTTGATGTTCATTTTAATTCAACACTGGTACATTACTATTTCTTCAGTTTATGCACATCATAGGATATATATTTCATCAAAAAGATGACAAAATTATAGGCGTTTTTTCACTTTCAATCACTTCCTACTTTAGAACACATGTATTCTTCCATATTTCTTAACTGGTCTTCTCAAGATTCTTTTTTCCAAACACATTATTTTCGATTTTCATAATCACATTGAAGCAAAACTCACACACCCTTCATGATAAACCATAACCCTAATATTAACATTGATGTATAACTTGTTGGAATGAATGATTGTATATCAATATAAGATTTTTCATATTTTCAGATATCAATTCAATCCACCATTTAAAGTGGAACCAGTTATATTACTTATTCACAGTTGGTCTATTCATGCATTATCTCTATATTCATAGACACAGGGTACACCTGTTTGTACCCCAAATACTAATTTATAAGTCTTCAAAATATTGCTCCCAAAAATGGTGGAAGAAATTCTTATGTCACCCGATCTATATATACATTTTATCACAGTGATATTCTGGACACAAAATTCAAAGGTCAAACTTTTATTTGTACCAAAGCCTAAATGGAAAGTGAACATGGATTACTAAAATCATCAATTTCCAATTTGCCTAATGCTTTCAAATATCAATCCTATTGATGACTACATATTCGTTTCTTCCTAAGATTATATATTCAAACTCAACCCTGTTGAAAATGTCTAATCCTATCACTGACTTTATACTTTGCCTGATTTTGTAATGTCTGTATTGATATCTGCTTTCCAACATATTTTCTCCAATTCATCATTGTGACTGACTCTTCACTTGTGTTGACATTTACATTCACTCTGTAACCGAAACCCTATTGCTAAATAACTTTTGTTCCAAATTTTATACTAACTCTTCTTCCTAAACCTACTGACTATCTTCCTAATTTTACCGACTATCACTTTTGAATGGATGTTCTCATCTACATTCAATCATCCAAGTAAATGTAGGGTGAGTGTCAGAGGATGAGACCACCAAGAGACTATCTCATGCAACAGAAAGGGTTTATTTGGGGTCCAGCATGCTGGGGCTCAGAGCTCACTTGAATAGAGCAGAGAGCCCTGAGAACATCTTAAGCAGAGCTTATATAATTTTCTTGGAGAGGGCAGGGAGGGAAGTTTATTGATGGGTCAGGGCGAGTAAGCGGTTTGTGTGTAAACGTGTGAGGGAGTACATTCTGCAGTTTGGCAGTTGGGGACAGCACATTCTGGGAACAAGATTAGGAAACATTTCTCAACATTTCAACAGTGTTTTGTTAAGCGTACAGAAAAACAGGAAGTGACAAGTACATATTTTATTAACATTTCATTCCCCACTTCTTCTTCTGGCTACTTTTAATCATAAAAGTGATTGTTGGGGGGTGTCACATTTTATGTATGCTAGTGGGGTATTAACATAAGTTTAACTTGTCCAATTTGAGCTTGGAGAAAAGAAATTACATGGTTGAGAAACAGGGTTTTATAGTAAGCAATAAAATGAGGATTATTATTGGACCGGCCAGGGTTGATTAAAATGTAGTTAACCAGGGGGACTGTGTAAAGCAAGACTCAAACCACCAATTTTGGGTCTCTATCTCTCTTTGATGCTCTTCAAGGCATCTTTTTAATTTACTCATAGAGTTTGTTACAACTCCAGTATGGTCGACATAAAAAAAAAAAAAAAACAACATTCTTTCCTCAATGCAGCACAAAGGCTCCCTTCTCTCATGAAATGGAGGTCCAACCCTCGACTTTTCTGTAAAACAACTTCTGCCGCAGTCTTTGGCTGGGCACAAATCACGAGTCTCCACACAGCTTGTAGATTCAAACAGCAATTCTTTATTCCCGAACTCACACCGGCCGTCTACAAACACGCTCTGGGGGAATCCACGTTCTCTGCCCAAATCCACTCTCTCCCAAATCCACTCTGCATGGGCTTCTGTCTCCCAAAATATACTGTCTGACCCTAAGCACTCAAGAGGAACTCAGCAGCAGGATACGCCCTATTCTAAAGGGGGAACACCCTAATCTCCTATTATGCTAAACTGCCCTATTCTAAAGGGGGAACACCCTAATCTCCTATTATGCTAAACCGCCCTATTCTAAAGGGGGAACACCCTAAACACGGATCCTGCCCTGGTCCTTGAGCAAGGTCACCTTTCAGAAGTCCTTCCACTAGACAGCATGGGAGTAAGCTGGCAAGGAATTTGTCATACCTACTTGGCTGATGGCTCCCAGCAAACTTCAAAGAGAGAGGTAAAAGATTCTTGCAAAGCTGTGATGGAATTTTCTAATATCTTTAAGTTTTGATCTATTGCTGCTTCTAATTGGGTCATTTGTTGTGTCCCATGGACCAGGGCAGTGGTTCCTGTGCGAACCCGGGCAGCAACTCCTATTCATAATAGAATGGCTAAGGTGAGAGATATATGTTCCCACCTGAACCGGGTTGTATGCCCCTCTATTTGATCTTCAAATGAACCTGCGTCATAATAGAGCACTCTGGGAAACATCTGCACCATTACACAATTAATCACTTCTGTTGACCATTTCATAAAAACATAAACAACGTTTAAGTATATAGAATTATATTGTTGTAGGGACGGAAAAGGCAAGGCACCTAAGATAGCACCAAAGACAAGGAAACAGTCATATTTGGTTGCAACCAGATTCAGAGGGCATTGCTTCTGTTGTAATCAATTAATCCCCTGAAACCCAAGTTTAGGTAGTTTCAGAATTTTGTACCCAACATGTAAGGGAAGGGGCTCTGAAGTTCACAGTCTGCAGAAGTTCACAAAGAGCAGTTTTTGTTTCTGATTTTTCCTCAGTTCTGGGCAAATTAAATTTTCAAGGACACCTGGGTGCGGGAGAGCTTTTTTTCCCCTTTTTTCCCTCTGCCAGCTGTTTCCACGGAGCCCAGTTTGCAACTTATCCATCTTACAAATATAGCCATCTCTATGAAGCCCCAGCTCAAGGCCAGAGGCCTTGATCACATATGTTGTGAAAAACTAGTAAGGGTGTGTCTAGCTCAGGAGTGCTGATTTTTTTCAGCCAGTTGCCAGGTAGACCAGGGCAACACAAAAAGAGGAAGTTTATCTACACTGAACTCTTTTATAGGGACTCTTTTGCTGAAAGTCCTAAAGTTAGCCATGGTGAAAACTTCTGGATAAGGTCAGTTAAGACTTTCCTGTGGGCCTGGTACAGAGGGGGAAGACGGGAAATGCAGGGCTGAGCGCAGCTCTTTGGATCTGAGAATGAGGAAGGAGAGATGTAAAAGAATAATGGAAAAGGGTTTTGAGATCTTCCTAGCACCAAAAACATGAGTAGTAGAACGGGTAGAACAGAGAGGGAGATGGGAGTGAGTATCCCAAAAAGCCTGTAAGGGACTTTAAATTCTTAGTAACCTGTTTTCAGTGATGACAAAGCAACTTTAAAGGCCATTTTCATTACATCTTGGATAGGGGTCTGAGGGCTCTTCTCAGCTGGTTTGAGCTTTGGGTTAGCTGGTAAGAGGACCTGGTGGGACCTAGTGTGGGCACTGACAGGAGAAGAGAGGAGTGAGTGAGTGGAGGGTTACCTCAGTACCTGCTACCTCAGCAAGGGGGCAATGGTCTGAGAAACGGTGGAAGTTTGGGTTTTTAATATAGTAATTGGAGGGGAGAAATCAAGTTGATGATGTGGGAGTGACAACAGAGAGTCTAGAGCAGAAGGCTGAGGGTGAGCATGTATTGGAGAAGCATAGTTCACGATGTGAGCAAAGGAGAGAAAAGGCCTCCACATAGAGGAATCTCCTTTCACCCTTTTGAGCACTTGCAGAAGTTAAAAAGGTCACACAGAATTTGAAGATCTAGAGACCCCTCAGGGGGCCATCAGTTTTGGTTGTCTAATTGGTAATATGGCCAATGCTGTGTACAGAATTTGATGAGGAGTTTGGGTTCCATGTGGCAGTCCCTGTATGCTCACATCCCCATGACTTACAGAAGATGTTGGCGTTTCCAGCACACAGCCTTGACTGTTTGTGGCTTTGATAGTACACTGGGCAAACATAGTAATCTAGGCTAGCCAACCAGCATCTGGCTCGCGTGTCCCTACATCAATAATGTTTGTTTCCATTATCTATGGTATGGAAGGAATTTAATGGAATTTTAGTGGGATCCTCTTCATTAGGGATATCCCAATAGGGAAGACCTATACGCAGCTGACAAATGTCTGGCTGGAGAGATGGCCACCAGGTCCCTAAGCGGGCTGTATGCAAGACAGACCATACTTCCTTTCCAGTAGGATTTGTGATCAGACATCGCTGCTGAACAGGCTTATGAGGGTTAGGACTACTGGTGGTCAAGGGGAGAGTCTATAGCCTTATCCACACAGCGAATCCACAATTTGAAAGGGTTTCCAGTCTTTTCCAGTTTCCAGCCAGAGTCTGGACAGGGCACAGGCTTGAGATGAGAGGTAGGGATCCAGGAAGTGATTTTGACTACCTTTACCCTGTAGGTGTTATAAGTAGCACCTGGTATGGTCCTTTTCAGGGGAGTTCCAGGGATGACACCAGATGTCGTCTTACATAGATGAAGTCTCTATTTGATATCGCTGTAGAGTCCCCTCATCCCCAGGTTGGTAGGCAGTGGCCATCTGTTTTCACAGGTGTCTCTGAGTTCTTTCAAGAGCTTTAAGTCTGTTAAGCAAGGGGGTGTGGAAGGAATCGTTAGGTCTTAGAGTTGGGGTAGGACCCTTACTGGAGGAGGGACACCATAGAGAATTTCACAGGGTGTGAGGTTACACAAAGAAATAGATTGAGTATTTCTTGCATGAAACAGTACATAAAGCAGGAGCATTGTGCAATCTTTTATGCCGGTCTCTAAGCTTAATTTCGTTATGGTCTCTTTAATGGTTCTATTCATTCTTTCTACCTGTCCTGAACTCGGGGGTCTGTAAACACAATGTAATTTCCAATAAATCCCCAGGGTCCTTGCTAACCTCTGAGTTATCTGGGCCACGAACGCCGGTCCATTATCAGACCCTATTACTTTAGGCAGGCCATACCTTGGAAAAATATCTTCCAGAATCTTCTTGACCACCATTTGCGCTGTTTCATTTTTTTTCTTTTCTTTTTTTTTGGGGGGAAAGCTTCAATCCATCCTGAAAATGTATCTACAAAGACTAGGAGATATTTAAGTCCATTCCTTGCTGGCTTAATTTCAGTAAAGTCCACTTCCCAGAATTGTCCTGGTCTGGTTCCTCGTAGGTGCTTTCCTGCAGGAAGCTTGGAAGGGTAAGAATTAACCAATTGATGGACCCAACAGGCTTTTGTTATCCATTCAGTTGTTTCCTTTCACTGTGAGTCGGTTAGTGGAAAACTGTTTTTGATCCTTCAAAAATGAATGCAGTTTCTTTGAACCAAGGTGAGTGATTTGATGTACATTTTCTACTGACATAGTTAGAGCCGTGATTATAGGAGTTTTTACTGAAGGATTTAGAAATTCCACTTGGGGGCCTTCAGGGTTAAAAGTTATTTTGGCCCAGAGCTTTGTGAGCAGATCTCTGCCAATCAATGGGGCCATGCATTCTGGGATTACTAGGAAGGAGTGATGGATTTTTCCTTTCCCCTGGTCCATGGTCCTCTTAGTTGTCCAAGCCTGATATTTACTGCCATTAGCCCCTTGAATTAGAGACCTTTTATTTGATAGAGGTTCCAATGGGGCCTTAAAGGCAGAATATATTGCCCCTGTATCCACTTCAATGTATACTGGGGTCCCCTCCACTTCAAAAGTTAACCTGAGCTCAAGGAGAGGATCTGAGCCCCGACTTTCTTAGTAATCCTACAGAGTCAGAATGTCCAGCTGGCCTGGCTGTCTCTTTCTAGGGCACTCTTTAGCCCAGTGTTCTTTTTTTTTAGAGTAGGCACATTGAATTGAGGCCAGGGGTGGCCTCTAGTGTGGTCCCCGGTGTCCCTTCCTGTCTCCATGTTTCTTAATTTCTGGTCTATTTGTTGTTGTGACCAGGACCTTAGTCAATGCGTTAGTCTGTCTTTTGTTTCTTTTATCCTCCCTTTGCTCCATACTCTTCCTCAGTTTCTCTCTTAGTATACCTTCTTGGCTTCTCTGACTAAACCTCTCAAAGTCATATCTTGTAATCCATCTAAGCATTGTAACTGTCTTTTAATATCCAGAACAGCTTGCCCAATAAAGGCCACCATGACAGATGCCTTTTGATTCTCTTCCTGAGGATCGAAAGGAGTAAATCTCTTATATGCCTCCATAATTCCCTGTAGGAACATGGAGGGACATTCATCAGTCCCTTGAATAATCTCTCTTACCTTGGCCAAAATAGTTGATCGCCTAGCGGCCACTAAGATACCCACTATTAGAGCCCGGCAATAAGAGGAAGGATGCTCATTACCTTCACAGGTTTTGGGGTCCCAGTTGGGTCTGTGCAAGGGAAAGGCGGCTTTGCATATGTTGGGAAGTTTTGTCGGTCACCCATCTGGTCCGAGAATATTTTTTTCTAGAATCCAGGAAGATTCTCTTTTGTTCCTCTGTCATGAAGAGAGTCCCTAGGAGTTGTTGGCAGTCATCCCAAGTAGGCTGGTGTGAAAACATCAATGATTCAACCACACCTGAGACCCAGGTGGGGTCCTCAGTAAAAGGGGGATTGTTATTTTTCCAGTTATTTAGGTCTGAAGAGGAGAAAGGTAAAAACTGGTAGGCTTGCACTTTCCCCCCATGGTTGTCATCAATCATTGTTCCTTAGAAATGGAGAGGGAGCATCACGGGAGTTCCAGGGATTTCAATCATTCAACGCCGGCAAATTCCTTTAGCCGGGCCAGCATCCTCCAGGGGAGGAGGGGGTGTGTTTGCTGCAGGGGAGTTATTTGGAGTGCGCTGGGCTCGCTTAGCTTCCTCCAATGGCGGACAGGCTGAGTCAGCAGCAGGGGAATTACTTAGAGGGTGTTGGGGGTTGGGGGACGAGGGCAGGGAATAAGTAGTAGGACGAGAGTCCAGTAGAGTCAAATCTTGTGACTCAGGGAGAACAGAGGTTGAAGGAGGAGGAGGAGCAGAAGGTTTGAGAGAGCATGAGGGAAGGAGTAGGAGTGGGGGCAGGGGCAAGGAAAAGCTTCACACATGGAGGAGGAGAATTGCAGATGTCCTGAAAAGTTAAGATATATGTCTCTTGATCCTGATGGCTATGTGGCGCTGGCTGAAAGTCAATATCTCTGACTTTTTAAATTAGTGGGAAGTAGAAAGATCCTTCTAGGGGCTATCTGAATCCAAAGGTGGGCCATTCTGAGGCACAGAGAGTCTGCCAGGTCCAGCGTTTTACTGAAAAAGAAAGATTCTGAGCCCTTAAGCGGACTTTGGTGCAATGATCAAGGGTCAGGGAAAGAGACATTGAAGTGCTCTATCCCATTATGAAAGATAAACAATCAGTAAAAGCAACGACACATGACACAGACAAGACAAAACAATAAAGACAGGCAATGGACGTCCAACACTGAGACCAGGACTGAGTAGCCGGCAAAACCTGATGGGCTGGATATGCCGAATCTGAAACAAAATATCACTGAGTTGAGGAGACTATTGTTCCTCGATTTCCCGAGTTCTCTGGGGAGTCCCCCAGTGACGTGGCCTGTGGCTCTATGACATGTCTGTCAGCCATCGTCGGAGAGAGCTCACACTCTTCATCAACAGCCATTTTGCCAAGCCCTAACCTGAAACCTGAAACCAGAAAGAGGCGCCTTACATACCCCGAGAGGAGCCCATTGGGGTCTCTCATCTGCCGCTGCTGGATCTCAGTGGAACCTCCATATGTAAAGGTCGGGCGAGCGTCCGGGGAAGAAACCACCAAGAGACTGTCTCATGCAAAAGCAAAGGGTTTATTATGGGTCCAGCATGCTGGGGCTCAGAGTTCACTTGAATAGAGCAGAGAGCCCTGAGAACAGCTTAAGCAGAGCTTATATACTTTCCTTTGAGAGGGCAGGGCAGGATGTTTATTGATGGGTCCGGGCGAGTGAGCTGTTTGTGGGCAACTGGGTGAGGAAGTACTTTCTGCAGTTTGGCAGTTGAGGACAGAACATTCTGGGAACAAGATTAGCAAACAGTTCTCAAGATTTCAACAGTGTTTTATTAAGCATACAGAAAACAGGAAGTGATAAGTACCTATCATATTAACCTTTCGCTACCGAGTACACTTTGCCAGATTTCCTAATGTCTCTATTGATATCTGCTTTCCTACATATTTTCCCCAGTTCATCATTGTGACTGACTCTTCACATGTGGTGACATTTACATTCACTCTATACCCGAAACCCTATAGCTAAACAACTTTTGGTCAAAATCCTATGCTCACTCTCCTTTCTAAACCTACCGACTATCTTCCTAATCCTACTGATTATCCCTTTTTGACTGGAAGTTCTCTTTGACAATCAATCATCCAAAATACATGGAACTTTGTCATTGTATATTGATGTATCTGAGACATCTGTGCAGAAAATAAATCAAAGCTCAGTATCACAATCAAGGTCCCAATGCTCTTCTGGGCTTCACATCTTAAATAGATTTCTGTTTTCATACTTATGTTTCACCTATATATTGTTGTAAATATCGCAGGTTTCCAATACCATTATTCATCCAGCAGAATGATTCCTAATGCAAATTGAACCTGTTATTAACCCTAACCATACACTGTTCCCTCAATATAACTTTACAGAAGAGCAGGGACAGAGTAGGTCTTACAATATAGGAATGTAGGGGAACTTCCTATTGCTAAGAAACTCAAAGGTACATGTAAAAATGATCCCTGGAGAAGTTGTAGGCAGCTATGAAGGAACTGAGTGAGCAAAAGTCATCTTCTCTTGCAAACAACCTGGTCAGGATGAAGGGATATGTCTGAATCAGCCTCTTTCTTCTTAATGTAGAGAAGAAGAACCAAACCAGGCTGTGTGGAGAGCTGTTCCCGGTTGCCTATGGTTAATATACCATTCAAACTCGTGAAACTGTAACAGGAAGCAGGGGCAGCCTTCATTTCAGGGGACCCTTGGAAGCAACTGTTAGGACAAAGTGGTTGCAAATGGTGTGAGCTCATTCAGTTCCTAAAGGAAGTGACCTCAGACCTCACCTCACATCCTTGGTGATAGAACTCTCTGAATTTGGGATCAAAGAATCCAGGCACCCAAATCCCATTCCAGTCCCAGTAGCAGTGGTCTCACTTCTTTGGATTTACCAAAGACAGAATCAGTCTTTGTTGGTACCTACTGATATGAGGATTGCCAAAAGCCAGGAAAGCTCTGAAGAGTGGCCTTTCCTGAGAAAGCAGGTAGTGGATCACCGCTGCCTCCTGACAACTTTACAGAGTTGGCCAAGGAAACCAGATCTGAAACAGGGCAGGCAATTTCAGGGGAACATAGTTTGGCCCAATAGTCAGAGGACACTCCGGATAGTCAGAGACCTACTTGGGGGAAGAAGGTGCTTTGTGGGTGTGGGTGTGTGTTTGTGCTTTTGTCTCATGTTCTCAGAATAGGTAGGAATGGCGGTTTGTTTGGTTTGGAGTGAACTGTTTCTAATAAGTGATTTGATAAAGCAAGTGTTTCTATGTCTGTGTATCCCATTGTGTCCTTGGTTGTAGACATTAGAAAAGAGAATGCATGAATGGATGTGTCCTGTCTGGTAGAAAGCTTCCCAGCATTCATCCAGCCGAATATATGAATGCACTGCGGCTTCCCTTATCGATGGGCAACACCTGCTATTTTCCTAAGTTCTGGTTTTATTTTTAAATTCTGGCCACTCTCCAGAATAGGCTCATGGTTTTGTGTCCAAGAGAAGTACCACCTTCAAGCTCTGTGACATGGCCATGTACTGGATAGCTGAAGGGAATGGCGAGCAACTAAGAAAACTCAGATATCAGTGTGACCAGTAAAGTCTCAGTGGAAAAACCGTGCTTTGGGCCTTTTGCTTACCTTTTGTTCTATTCCCCTGTATGTCAGGAATTTCTTTGCCTCAGGCCACACCTTCATGCCCGGAACAAAACACTTTTCAAATGGAAATGAATGGGCCTCACCTGTGGCTCTTTGCCTAATTGCTTTAGAAAGGGGTGTGTCTGAATCAGCCTCTTGGCCCTGTGTGAGGCTGTGGCTTAGATTCTTAGCACCTGATTTATATAAAGAAAGATCCCATGTGTGAATCCAAAACCAAAATGCCCAAAAGAGGAGTCATTGAGGATAAAGTCTCTTGCCTTCCACTGTAAGGTTCCTGAACTCCATCAAGTGAGAATAGGGATCATTTGGGTCAAATGATTTCTTCAAAGCCCTGCACATGCTAGCCCAGTGGTGTTTGTGTTTTCTTATGACTCCAATTCACATAAAGATTCTAAACCCCACTGTCAGTAGGCCTCAAATTGGAGAAGCAGAGCAGTATTACAGCAGGCCTATTTGATCACTCCTGGGTTACAGGAAGGGTGTTCAGGCCACCCTGACATTAGGAAAATAAGGGGCAAGGAAGCCTATTTTGGACACTGTCTTGGGCTGTGTCCTTCATGGAAACTTCCAGCCAGAGGTTAAGATGAGTGTCTATATGCAATAAGATGAGGGTCATGTGGGAATGTTTTGGTTTAATTTTGGTCATTTGTGTTGGGGTTGGAAGAGATGAGTAGGTCAACCAGGACTTGAAATCTGGTGTGATTCCCCTTAGAGACTGAGTTATGGAACTGAACTCAGAGAAGTATTGGCATGAATTGTTTTGAGTTTTTAGGAGGCCACACATGAGACTCGCTGTTGGAAAATGAGACCTAGGCCCAGGCTGGCTTTCCACAGAGCACTGGGAATCTCACCCAGGATATCACAAGATTTTATTCTGAAAGACTTGGCAGCCATAGTGAAAACACACATAGACCTCACACTGTAGACCTCAATGGGCCTGGCTTCATGTGACCTTTTGGCGACTCTTTGGGAAGACTTGCCTTTGAGTGTCCTCCAGAGATTTCATTGAAATGAGCTTCCTCACAATTTAATGGTTCCTAAATGAATTGAAACCCACAGTGCCTCCAACTTCCACCTTAAAAAATGGCTAGATAAATACCATAAAATTTTTGAAATTCCTATGACCAGGTGGCACTGGAGAACCTTTGTATGCCCTATTGCTGATCATGAGTGCCTTTATTGACTGAGTTTCATTAAAATGGTGTAGAACAGAGATGCCAGTAAGTTGGATACTCCTCAATTGTAGGCGCAAGCTTTGGTGTGCAGGTTTGTGATAAAACATCCGTGGTGGGGCCATGTGGATCTGCCATTGCTTCCAAATGGCATGTGACTGACGTGGTGCAGCCAGGAAACCCTTATATGTAAAGGCATATTGGTATATGGAGAATTTTTAGGGCAATGTTCATAATCAAGTTGCTATGGACAAGGGGACAATCTATGTGGGCTAGAAGCCTGGTTGGTGCATTCTCCTGCAGTCCATGACCCACTACACATGACAGAACTCCCTTCAGCACTGTGTCCCAGTTCAACTCCTTGTATTTCGTGTACAAAATACCAATCTCCCAGTGTAGCAGCAAGAAACACCATGAAAAGTGGAGAATGACAAAATGCCTTCACAGTCCACACGGGGAGACTCTTAGACCCCAGTGGTCACAGTTTACTTACAAAGAGAGAATTCAGTACTGTATCCTAGTGTTCATTGGAAAATAAGAAACCACGTCCTCCAGGTCACATAGATGTAGACCCAGCTCTGATGGTCTCACTAGAAAGAAAGCTAAAGCTCCTGACAACAACATATATTTTGAGTTCCCAACATCAGAGGCAGTTTCTCAAGAAGACTTTAGGCCAGAAGAGCTACAAGTATGTGGAGTGTTTACCTTGTCCCTTACATTTGGAAACTCCTCTACCACATCCAAGGTTGTGAACTCCTTTGAATTTTCCATTCCAGATATATATTCACAGATTTTCCAACTCTTCTCCTCTAATTCCGTCTTATTTGGGGCGAAGGTAATGTGAAGCCATTGTTCTGGATGAGAGTGGGAAATTTATTGTGTAGCCCATATTTGCATGCACATTGGATTCATTTTCCTTTTTTCCATTCAAAATACTGAATCCCTGACACTAACCCATACCCTACTAGACTCTGAATACTAATCCTACTATGATGGAGAATAATAACACAAACAGAATAGAAATACAAGCCGTTCAGAGGAAGCATGGTGTATAGTTGGACTTGCCTTTTGCATGATAAAGGGTAGGTGTTATATATCTAGTCCATTTTTCATTGAAATAGTTCTCTATGTGTTTTTTTCCTTTAATTTTTATTGTTGGTTGTTCAAAACTTTACCTATTGCTTGACATATCATATTTCACACTTTGATTCAAGTGGGTTATGAACTCCCATTTTTACCCCGTATACAGGTTTCAGCATCACATCTGTTACACATCCACTGTTTTACGTATTGCAATAGTAGTGTCTGTTGTAGTCGGCTGTCTTTCCTATCCTCTACTATCCCCCATCCCCTCCCCTCCCATCTTCTCTCTCTACTCCATCTACTGTAATTCATTTCTCCCCCTTGGTTTTTTCCCCCCTTTCCCCTAACTTCCTCTTGTATGTAATTTTGTATAACCATGAGGGTCTCCTTCCATTTCCATGCAATTTTCCTTCTCTTTCCTTTTCTCTTCCACCTCTCACCCCCGTTTAATGTTAATTTTCTTCTCATGCTCTTCCTCCCAACTCTGTTCTTAGTTACTCTCTTTATATCAAATAAAACTATTGGCATTTGTTTTTTTTTTTTAGGGATTGGCTAGCTTCACTTAGCATAATCTGTTCTAATGCCATCTATTTCCCGGCAAATTCTATGATTTTGACATTTTTTAATGCAGAGTATTATTCCATTGTGTATAAATGCCACATTTTTTTTCCTTCGTCTATTGAAGGGCATCTAAGTTGGTTCCACACTCTTGCTATTTTGAATTGTGCTGCTATGAACATCAATGTAGCAGTGTCAATGCAGCATGCACTTTTTAGGTCTTACGGAATACACTGAGAAGGGGAATAGCTGGGTCAAATGGTGGTTCCATTCCTAGCTTCCAAGAAATCTCCATACTTCTTTCAAATTGGCTGCACCAATTTGCAGTCCCACCAGCAATGTACAGGTGTACCCTTTTCCCCACATCCTCGCCAGCACATGTTGTTTGACTTCATAATGGCTGCCAATCATACTGGAGTGAGATGGTATCTTAGGGTGGGTTTGTTTTTCATTTTTCTGACTGCAAGAGATGGTGAGCATTTTTTCATGTACTTATTGATTGATTGTATGTCCTCATCTGAGAAGTGTCTGTTCAGGTCCTTGGACCATTTGTTGATTGGGTTATTCGTTTTCTTATTGTTTAATTTTTTGAGTTCTTTGTATACTCTGGATATTAGGGCTCTATCTGAAGTGTGAGGAGTAAAGATTTGTTCCCAGGATGTAGACTACTTATTTACCTCTCTTATTTTTTCTTTTGATGAGAAAAAACTTTTTAGTTTGAGTAAGTCCCATTTGTTAATTCTAGTTATTAACTCGTGTGCTATGGGTGTCCTATTGAGGAATTAGGAGCCCAACCCCACAGTATGTAGATCATAGCCAACTTTTTCTTGTATCAGATGCAGTGTCTCTGATTTGCTATCAAGCTCCTTAATCCATTTTGAGTTAACTTTTGTGCATGACGAGAGAAATGGATTCAGTTTCATTTTGTTGCATATGAATTTCCAGTTTTCCCAGAACCATTTGTTGAAGATGCTATCCTTCCTCCATTGCATGCTTTTAGACCCGATTGGCATTGCATTTAACATATAGAGAATTTTGGTTATATTGCCATTTTGATGATGTTAGTTCTGCCTATCCATGAACATAGTATATTTTTCCATCTTCTAAGATCTTCTTCTATTTCTCTCTTTAGGGTTCTGTAGTTTTCATTTTATAAGTCTTTCACCTCTTTTGTTAGGTTGATTCCCAAGTATTTTTTTTTTGTGTGTGTGTGTGTGGATATTTTGAATGGAGTGGTTGTCCTCATTTCTATTTCAGAGGATTTGTTGCTGATATACAGGAATGCCTTTGATTTATGCGTATTGATTTTATATCCTGCCACTTTGGTGAATTCATTTATTAGCTCTAATAGTTTCTTTGTATACCTTTTTGGGTCTGCTAAGTATAGAATCATGTCATCTTCAAATAGTGATAATTTACGTTCTTCTTTTCCTATTTTTATGCCTTTGATTTCTTTAATCTCTCTAATTGCTCTGGCCAGTGTTTCGAGAACTATGTTGAACAGAAGTAGTGAGAGAGGGCATCCCTATCTTCTTCCAGATTTTAGAGGGAATGCCTTCAATTTTTCTCCATTCAGAATGATGCTAGCCTGAGGCTTAGCATAGATTGCTTTTACATTATTGAGGTATGTTCCTGTTATCCCTAGTTTTTCCAGAGTTTTGAACATAAAGGGATGCTGTACATTGTCGAATGCTTTTTCTGCATCTATCGAGATGATCAAATGGTTCTTATTTTTAAGTCTATTGATGTGATGAATAACATTTATTGATTTCTGTATATTGAACCAGCCTTGCATCCCAGGGATGAATTCTACTTGATCATGTTGCACAATTTTTTTAATATGTTTTTGTATCCGATTCGCCACAATTTCATTGAGGATTTTTGCATTTTTCCTGAAATAGCTTGAAAAGTAATGGTATTAGTTTCTCTTTAAAGGTTTTGTAAAACTCTGCTGTATACCCATCCGGTCCTGGGCTTTTCTTAGTTGGTAGTCTTTTGATGGTTTATTCTATTTCCTCAATTGTTATGGGTCTGTTTAGGTTGCCTATATCCTCCTGACTCAATCTGGGCAGATTATATGACTTGAGAAATTTATCGATGCCTTCACTATCTTCTATTTTATTGAAGAATAAGAATTCAAAATAATTTCGGATTATCTTCTGTATTTCTGAACTATCTGTTGTGATACTGAATTCTCCCTATTCTTTTCTTTGTTAGCTTGGCTAAGGGTCGGTCGATTTTATTTATTTTTTCAAAGAACCATCTTTTAGTTTTGTCAATTTTTTCAATTGTTTCTTTGTTTCGATTTCATTAATTTCAGCTCTGATTTTAATTATTTCTTGGCTTCTACTTCTTTTGCTGTTGTTTTGCTCTTCTTTTTCTTGGATTCTGAGATGAAGTATGAGATCATTTATTTGTCTTTTTTTTTTCCTTTTTTTAGGGAATGAAATCCAAGCAATGAATTTTGTTCTTAGAACTGCTTTCAATGTGTCCCATAGATTCTGATATGTAATGTCTGTGTTTTCATTTATCTTTAAGAATTTTTTAATTTCCTCCTTGATGTCTTCTATAACCCATTGATCATTCAGTAACCTATTTTTCATTCTCCATGTGATACA
Organism: Callospermophilus lateralis; assembly: GCF_048772815.1. Classification (NCBI taxonomy): domain Eukaryota; kingdom Metazoa; phylum Chordata; class Mammalia; order Rodentia; family Sciuridae; genus Callospermophilus; species Callospermophilus lateralis. The sequence goes on from NW_027515838.1 coordinate 471,756, forward strand.
TGATTTTTCCTTCTTTCTTTCATTGTTGATTTTCAGTTTCATTTCCTTATGATCAGATAAGATGCCTGGTATTATATCTACTCCTTTATATTGTCTAAGAGTAGCTCTGTGACATAATATATGATTTATTTTTTGAGAAGTATCCATGTGCTGCTGAGAAAAAAGTGTAACTGCTTGATGTTGGGTGGTATATTCTATATATATATATCATAAGTCTGGGTTATTAATTGTGTTATTGAGTTCTATAGTTTCATTATTCAACTTTTGTTTGGAAGATCAGTCCAGTAGTGAGAGAGGTGTGTTTGAGTCTCCCATGAGTATTGTATATTGGTTTATTAGAATCTTGAACTTGAGAAGAATTTGTTTGATGAACATAGCTGCACCAATGTTTGGGGCATATATATTTATGATTGTTTTGTATTGTTGGTGTATGGTTTCCTTGAGCAGTATGTAGTGTCCCTCTTTATCCCTTTTGATTAACTTTGGCTTGAAATCTATTTTATTTGATATGAGTATGGACACTTCTGCTTGTTTCCGAAGTCCATATGAGTGATATGATTTTTCCCAACTTTTCACCTTCAGTCTATGTATATCTTTTCCTAACAAATGTGTCTCCAGTAGGCAGCATATTGTTGCGTCTTGTTTTATGATCCATTCTACTAGCCTGTGTCTCTTAATTGGTGAGTTTAAGCCATTAACATTTAGGGTTATTATTGAGATATGGGTTGTTCTTCCAGCCATATTTGTATATTTATGTTACTAAGCATGGTTTGTTTTCCTCCTTGATTATTTTCCCCCCTTTACTCCTCTACCTCCCACTGTTGGTTTTCATTGTTATTTTCCATTTCCCCTTCCTGTGATGTTTTGCCAAGGATGTTTTTAAGAAATCGTTTTCTAGCTGCAAATTCTTTTAACTTTTGTTTATCGTGGAAAGTTTTAATTTCATCTTCTATCCTGAAGCTTAATTTCGCTGGATACACAATTCTTGGATGGAACCCATTTTCTTTCAGTGTTTGAAAAATGTTATTGCAGGATCTTCTAGCTTTCAGAATCTGTGTTGAAAGATCAGCTGTTATCCTGATTGGTTTACCACTAAATGTAATCTGCTTCCTTTATCTTGTAGCTTTTAAAATTCTCTCCTTTTTCTGTATGTTGGGCATCTTCATTATAATATGTCTAGGTGTGGATCTCTTATGATTTTGCACATTTGGCATCCTGTAAGCTTCTAGGATTTGCGATTCTGTCTCATTCTACAAGTCTGGGAAGTTTTCTCCTTTATTTCATTGAATATATTGCTCATTCCTTTTGTTTGGACCTCTATACCTTCCTGTATCCCAATGACTCTTAAGTTTGGTCTTTTTATGTTATCCCATATTTCTTGGATGTTCTGCTAATGGTTTCTTAAAAGTCTTGCTGAGCTGTCTGTGTTCTTTTCAAGTTGAAATAATTTGTCTTCATTGTCTGATGTTCTATCTTCTAAGTGTTCTACTCTGCTGGTAGTATTCTCAATTGAGTTTTTAAGTTGGTTTATTGATTCCTGCATTCCTAGGATTTCTGTTTGTTTGATTTTATAATCTTTATCTACCTGTATAGTTGATCTTATGCTTCTTGGATTTTTTTTATGTAATTCATTATCAAGGTGATCTTTCATTGTCTGATTTTGCTCTCTAATGTCTTCCTTGAGACTCCAGATCATCTGAAGCATGTATATCCTGAGTTCTTTATCTGACATTCCATCTTCTGCAGATATTACCTCTTCTAACGTTGACTTTACCTGCATTGCTTATGGTCCTTTATTTCCTTGTCTTTTCATACTGTTCATATTCCTTTCTGCTTGGTGAAACTGTTGGGTTATTGAATTTTTCCCCTATATATTTATATTGCTCTTGTATAGTTTCAAAATCTCCCTCGCAGGCACGGGTGGTGGCTCTGCCCCTCCTACAATTGGGACAATGTGCCTACCACACCAGCAGGCTGCTGGGCCTGTTCTGTAAGTCGGTAGCTGGTCCGCCTACCTTGAAGGTGCGAGCAGCAACTCTGCCCCTCTGCAGGCACTGGGCCTGTTCTGCCAGTGGGTCGCAAGTCGGGCTACTTTGCAGGCGTGGGCGGCAGCTTTGACCATCCGCGGGCCACTGGGTCTGTTTTGTCTGTCCCTTGCAGGTCTGTCTACCTTGCAGGCGCCTGTGGCTGCTCAGCCCCTCCCCCAACCGGGACGATGTGTCTACCATGCTGGCGGGCCATAGGCCTGGTCTGTCGGTGGTTGCAGGTCCACCTACCTTGCAGGCGCAGAGGGCGTCTCTGCCCCTCCGCAGATTGCTGGGCCTGTCCTGCTGTGGGTCACAGGTCTGCCTACCTTGCAGGCCCGGCGGCATTGCCCCTCCCCCAACCAGGGCGATGTGTTTTCCACGGTGGCGGGCCACTGGTCCTGTTCAGCCGGTGGGTCGCAGGTCCGCCTACCTTGAAGGAGCGATTGGCAGATCTGCCCCTCCCTCTCTCAATGTGTTTTTAAAGTTGACAAATATGTGAATTCCTGTCTCCCTTTCTCTGTAGCATATTCAGCACATGTATTTTTATATGCACATATAGAATCCTACCTGGTATCACACGTACATTTTTGTGAGGTTGCTGACTTGGCAGATACAAATTATGAGAAGAGATCACTCCTTCTAAACAATGTTGTAACTGAAAATTTAAGCTATGGGTGAGCTTCCTAGTTAAACAATATTACACATAAATCCACGCTCAGTAAAATGAAGATTTTTGGATCTGTGGATGATATATATTTCATGAAGAATTTCAATTGGCATATATATTGCTACTTTTTAATGTCTGTTTTGTGTGTGTGTGTGTGTGTGTATACACACTCTTGTATATATATATGCACACTCTCCATATATTTCAAAATATGAAATAGATGTGTCTTATGTACAGTCCCAAAATTCATTCATGTTCATGTATGTGGAATTATAATCAAATTTTCAAATTCATTCATGTTCATGTATGTGGAATTATAATCAAATTTTCACAAGATTATTCTCAGAAATATTCATCCACCTGAAATACATATTTGTTTCTTAGGACTGAAAACTAAATTCAGTGAATGGTGCATTCAAATCCTAATATTTCTACATTAACTGACTCAGTTTAACATCAATGCAAGAAGATTCCTATGGGACATGATGTTTATTTTGACGTTCATTTTTACTCAACACTGGTACATTACTATTCCTTCAGTGAATGCACATCAGAGGATATGTATTTCATCTACAATTTCACAAATTTATAAGCATTTGTTTCACTTTCAGTCACTTCCTGCTTCAGAACACATGTATTTCTCCAGGTTTCTTGACTGGTCTTTTTATGAGTCTTTTTTCCAAAAAAAATATTTTCAATTTCCATAATCAATTTTAAGCAAAACTCACACACTCTTCATGATAAACCATAATCCTCATATTACCATTAGATGTAAAACGGGTTGGAATGAATGGTTGTATATCAATATAAGATTTCCTGTATATTTTCACATTTCAATTCAATCCATTATTTGAAGTTGGAACCAGTTATATTATTTATTCACAGTATGGTCTATACATGCATATTCTCCATATTCAAAGACAAAGAGTGCACCTGTTTGTTCCCCGAATACTAATTTATACATCTTCAAAATATTGCTCCCAGAAATGGTGGAAGAAATACTCAGGTCACCTTATCTACATATACATTGTATCACAGTAATATTCTGGACACAAAAAGCAAAAGTCACACTTATGATTGTACCAAAGCCTAAATGGAAACTGAACATGGATTCCTAAAAACATCCAGGTCCAGTTTGCCTAATAGTCTCAAATATCAATCCTATTGGTGACTACGTATTTGTTTCTTCCTAAAATTATATATTCAAACTAAATGCAGTTAATAATGTCTAATCCTATCACTCACTCTATACTTTGCCTGATTTCCTAATGTCTCTATTGATGTCTGTTTTCCTAAATATTTTCCCCAGTTCACCATGTGAGTGACTCTTCACATGTGATGATATTTACTTTCACTCTCTAAGCGAAACCCTATTGATAAAGAATTTTTGGTCCAAATCCTGTACTCACTGTTCTTCTGAAAGCTACTGACTATCTTCCTAATCTTACTGAGTTTCCCTGTTTGAGTGGAAGTTCTCTTTTCCATTCAATCATCCAAGGTACAAGGTCCTATGCCATTGATTATCGATTTATCTGAGACATATATGCGGAACATAATTCAAAGCTAAGTATCACAATCAACAGCTCAATGCCCTTCTGAGCTTCAAATCTTACCTAGATTTCTGTTTTCATACTTATATTTTATGTCTATGTTTTAATAAATATCACAGGTTCCCAATACCATTATTCATCCAGCAGAATGATTCCTAACCCAAATCAAACATGTTATTAAACCCTAAACATACACTGTTTCCACAATCTCACTTAACAAAAGACCAGGGACAGTGTTGGTCTTACAATACAGGAATGTAGGGGATATTCCATATGCTGAAAAACTCAAAGGTCCATGCAGATGTGATCCCTGGAGAAGATATAGGCAGCTATGAAGGACCTTAAAGAGCAAAACTCATCTTCCATTGCAAACAACCTGGTCAGGATGAAGGGTTGTATCTTAATGAGCCTCTCTGTTCTCAATGTAGAGAAAATGGACCAAACCAGGCCTGTGTGGAGAGCTGTTCCTGGGTGCCTATGGTTGATTCACCATTCTAACTTGTGAAAGTGTCACAGGAAGTAGGGGCAGCCTCTATCTCATGGGACCCTTGGAAGCAACTGTTAGGACAAAGTGATTGCCAAGGCAGTGTCCTCATTCACTACCTGAAGTAAGTGATCTCACCTCTCTTCCTTGGTGATGGAACTCTCTGAACTTGTGTGCAGAAGCCAGGCAACCAGAGCCAGTCCCAGTCCCAGTCCCAATGAGGTCACTTGTTTGGATTTACAAAGGACAGAATCAGTGTTTCCTGGAACCTACTGATGTGAGGATGGCCAAATGCCAGGAGAGCTTTGTAGAGGGTCCTTTCCTGAGAAAAAGGTACTTTCCCATTTCTGGCTCCTGACAACGTCACAGATTTGGCCAAGGAGACCATATCTGAGACAGGACAGGCCATTTGGGGGTACATAGTATGGCCTACCAGTCAGACGACACTCAGGATAGTCACAGAATTACTTGGGGGAAGGAGGTGTCTTTGTGGGTGTGGGAGTGAGTTTGTGGTTTTTTCTCATGTTCTGAGAATAAGTAGGAAAGGCAGTTTGTTGGGTTTGGAGTGGACTGTGTCTAGTAATTCCTTTGACAATGTGAGTGTTTCTATATCTGTGTAACTCTCTGTGTCCGTGGTTGTATTCATTAGAAAAGAGAATTCATCTATGGATGTGTCCTGTCTAGTAGAAAGAATTCCAGCATTTATCCTGCCTAATTTATGAATGGACTGTGACTTGCCTTATCAATGGGCAACACGTACTATCTTCCTAAGTTCCTGTTTTCTTTCTGAATCTGGCCACTCTCCAGAGTAGGCTCATGGTTTTTTGTCCAAGTTATGTACCACCTCCAACCTCTGTGACATGGCCAATGTATTCTATAGCTGAAAGGAAAGGGAGCATCTCAGAAAACTCAGATATCAGTGTGACAAGGAAAGTCTCAGTGGAGAAAACCGGCTTTGGGCCTTTTGCTTCCCTATTCCTCTGTTGCCCTGAATGTCAGGAAGGTCTTTGTCTCAGGCCACCCCTTTGTGAATCCTGAAGAAAACAGTTTTCAAATGGAAATGAATGGGCATCACCTGTGGCTGTTTGCTAAAATGCTTTGAGAGATATGTGTGTGAATCAGCCTCTTGGCCGTGTGTGAGGCTGTGTCTTAGATATTCAGCGCCTAATGGATCTTAAGAAAGATCCCATGTGTTCATCCAAAACCAAAATGGCTAAAAAATCAGTCATTGTAGATGAAGTTTATTGCCTTTCTCTGTTAGGTTCCTGACCTCCAACAAGTGAATTTGGGGATCCTTTGAATTAATCGAGTTCTTCAAAGCCCTGCAGAGGCTAGCCCATATGTGCTTGGGTTTTCTAATGAATCCAAATCACATAAAGAATCTATACATGACAGTCAGTAGGCCTCAAATTGGAGAAGCAGAGCAGTATTAGTGGCAGGCCTATTAAATCACTCCTTGTTTACAGGAAGGGTGTCCAGGTCACACTGACTTTAGGCAAATGAGGGCAAGTTAGATTATTTCAGACTCTGTCTTGTGCTTTACCCCTCATGGAAACCTCCAGCCAGAGGTAATGATGAGTGTCTATATGGAAGAAGATGAGGGCAATGTGGGAGTGTTTTGGATTTAATTGTGGTCATTTATTTGGCTGTTGGAAGATAAGACTGGGTCCACCTGGGCTTTAACTCGGGTTTGATTCATCTTAGAGACTGAGTTCTGGAACTGACCTCAGAGAAGTATTCACATGAATTGTGTTGGGATTTTAGGAGGCCACGCATTAGACTTGCCCTTTGAAACTGAGATCTAAGCCCAGGGTGGCTTTCCACAAAGCACTGAGAATGTCAGCCAGGATATACCTGGATTTTATTCTGAAAGACTTGGCAGGCATATTTGAGAGTCAAAACACCCATGGACCTCACATTGTAGACGTCAATGGGCCTGGCCTCATGTGACCTTTAGGCCACTCTTTGGGAACCATTGCTTGTGAGAGTTCTCCAGATCTTTCATTGAAATGAGCTTCCACAACATTTAATGGTTCATGAATGAATTGAAACCCACTGTGGCTCCAAATTCCTCTTTGAAAAATGGCTAGATAAATACCATGAAATTTTTAAAATTCCCATGACCAGGTGGCACTGGAGAACAGTTAGATCTCCTGATGCTCATCATGAGTGTACCAGACTGGGCCTTGATTTACTGGGTTTCATGAAAATGGCATAGAACAGAGATGCCAGTAAGTTGGAACCTTCTGAGTAGTGCGCCTTGAGCAGTTGTGGGCAGGTGTGTGACAAAACATCTGTGGTGGGGCCATGTGGATCTGCCATTGGCTTCCAAATAGCATGTGATTGACTTGCAGCAGCCAGCAGACCCATTTATGTAAAGGCACCTTGTTATATAGAGAGGTTTCAGGGCAATGTTCAGAATTGGGTTGCAATGGAAAAGGGGGCAATGTAGCAAGCAATGAGTGATAGAAGCCTGGATGGTGCATTCTCCTGCAGACTCTAACCCACCACAAGTGACAGAACTCCCTGCAGCACTGTGTCCCAGTTGAACTCCTTGTATTTTGTAAAGCAAATATCAAACTCACTGTGCAGCAGCAAGAAACACCACGAAAAGTGGAGGATGACCAAATGTCTTCACAGCGACACGGGGAGACACTAAGCCCCCAGTGGCCACAGTTTACCTACAAAGAGAGAATTCAGCACTGCTGCCCCATGTTCATTGGAAAATAAGAAAACATGTCGTCCAGGTCACATAGATGCAGACCCATCTTTGATGGTCTCACTAGAAAGAAAGCTAAAACTTCTGACAACAACTTATATTTCAAGTGCCCAATCTCACATGCAGTTTCTCAAACAATCTTTAGGCCAGAAGAGCTCCATGTTGGTGTTGTGTTTACCATGTCCCTTGCTTTTGGAAACTCTTCTACCATCTCGAAGTTTGTGAACTCCTGAGCATTTTCCATTCCAGACATGTATTCACAAATTTTCTAACTCTTCTCCTCTAATTGTGTCTTCCTTGGAGCGAAGGTAATGTCAAGGCATTGTTCTGGATTAGAGTGGGAAGTTTTGGGTTGCACATATTTGCACACACATTTGATACAATTTCCAATTTTCCATTCAAAATACAGAATCCCTGACACTATCCCATACCCTACTTGACTCTGGCTACTAATCCTAATATGATGGAGAAAAATAACACAAACAGAATATAAATACAAGCAGTTCAAAGGAGGCATGATGTATATTTGGACTTGCCTTTTACATGATAAAGTTTATGTGTTATAAATCTAGTCAATTTTTAATTAAATCGTTCTCCATGTGTTTTTAAAGTTCAAAATATGTGTATTACTGACTCCCTTTCTCTGTAGCCTATTCAACATATGTATTTTTATATGCACATACTGAAAGCTACCTGGTATGACACCTATATTTTTGTGAGGTGGCTTCCTCAGCAAATACAAATTGTGAGAAGAGATCACTCCTCCTAAACGCTTTGGAACTGAATATTCAACCTATGGGTGAGCTTCCTAGTTGAACAAAATTATACATAAATCCATATTCGGTAAAATATATATTTTTGCATTTGTGGATGATATATATTTCATGATGGATTTCGATTGGCATATATTACTACATTTTAAAGTCTGTGTGTGTGTTTTGTGTGTGTGTGTGTGTATATATATAAATAAATATATATATATATATATATATATATATATATATATATATACATATATATATATATATATATAGTCTCCATGTTTTTCAAAATATGAAATATTTGTGTCTTATTTAGAGTCCCAAAATTCATTCATGTTCATGTATGTGGATTTATAATAAAATTTTCACAAGATTATTCTCAGAAATATTCATCCACCTGAAGTACATATTTGTTTCCTAGTACTGAAAACTAACTACAGTGATTGGTGCCTTCAAATCCTAATATTTCTACAGTAACTGAACCAGTTTAACATCAATGCATGTAGAATTCTATTGGACGTGTTGTGTATTTTGACGTTCGTTTTTATTCCACACTGGTACATTACTCTTTCTTAAGTTTATGGACATCATAGGACATATATTTCATCAAAAATTTCGCAAATTTATAGGCATTTGTTTCACTTTCAATCGCTTCCTGCTTCAGAACACATGTATTCCTCCAGGTTTCTTGACTGGTCTTTTCATGAGACTTCTTTCCAAACAAATTATTTTCGATTTTCATAATCAATTTGAAGCAAAGTCACACACTTTTCATGATAAACCAAAATCCTCATATTTCCATTAGATGTATAATGGGTTGGAATGAATGATTGTATATTAATATAAGATTTCTTATTTGTTTTCAAATTTATTTCAATCTATTATTTCAAGTTGAAACCAGTTTTATTATTTATTCACAGTATGGTCTATTCATGCATTTCCTCTGTATTCATAGACACAGGGTGCAACTTTTTGTAGCCCCAATACAAATTTATACATCTTCAAAATATTGCTTCCAGAAATGGTGGAAGAAATACTCATGTCACCTGATCTACATATACATTTCATCACAGTAATATTCTAGACACAAAATTCAAAGGTCACACTTATGATTCTACAAAATCCTAAATAGAAAGTGAACATGGATTACTAAAAACATCCATGTCCAGGGTGCCTTATGCTCTCAAATGTCAATCCGATTGGTGACTACATATTTGTTTCTTCCTAAGATTATATGTTCAACCTCAACCCTGTTGAAAATATCTAATCCTATCACTCACTTTATACTTTGCCTGATTTCCTAATGTCTCTATTGATATCTGCATTCCTACATATTTTCCCCACTTCATCATTGTTAGAGACCCTTCACATGTGCTGTTATTGAAATTCACTCTCTAACCGAAACCCTATTGCTAAATAACTTTTGGTCCAAATCCTATACTCATTGTTCTTCCGATACTTACCGACTATCTTCCTGATCCTACTGACTATCTCTGTTTGAGGGGATGTTCTCTTCTACATTCAATCATCCAAGGTACAAGTTCCTATGCCATTGTATATCAATTTATCTGAGATACCTGTGCAGAACGTAATTCAAGCTAAGTAATCCAATCAAGGACCCAATGACTTTCTGGACTTCAAATCTTACCTGGATTTCTGTTTTCATACTTATATTTCACCTATATATTCTTGTAAGTATTGCAGTTACCCAATACCATTATACATCCCGTAGAATGATTCCTAACCCAAATCGAACTGGTTATTAAGCATAACCATACACTGTTCCCTCAATATAACATTACAGAAGAGCTGGAACAGAGTTGGTCTTACAATGCAGGGATGGAGGGGATCTTCCACCTACTTAGAACCTCAATGGTCCATGCAGAAATTATCCCTGGAAAACATGTAGGCAGGTATGAAGGACCTGAGAGAGCAAAGGTCATCTTCCATGGCAAACAGCCTGGTCAGGATGAAGGGTTGTGTCTGAATCAGCCTCTCTCTTCTTAATGTAGAGAAGATGGACCAAACCAAGCCTGTGTGGAGAGCTGTTCCTGGGTGACTATGGTTGATATACCATTCGAACTTGTAAAAATGTCACAGGAATTGGGGCAGCATCCATCTCATGGGACTCTTGGAAGCAACTGTTAGGGCAAAGTAGTTGCCAAGGCAGTGACCTCATTCAGTTCCTGAAAAAAGTGACCTCACCTCACTTCCTTTGTAGTGGAACTCTCTTAACTTGGGAACCAGGAAGCTAGGCCCCCAGAGCCAGTGCCAGTCCCAGTTGGCACACTTGATTGGATTTACCAAGGACAGAGTCAGTCTTTATTGGTACCAACTGATGTGAGGATGGTCAAATGCCAGGAAAGCTATGAAGACAGGTGTTTTCTGAGAAAGCAGATAGTTGTTCTGGCAAAGACACCAAATCTGAGAAAGTACAGGCCATTTCGGGGGAACATGGTATGGCCCACCAGTCAGAGGAAACTCCGGATAATCAAAGACCTACTTCGGGGAAGGAGGTGCTTTGTGGGTGTGGGTGTGAGTTTGTGGTTTTGTCTCATGTTTTGAGAATAGGTAGGGATGGTGGATTGTTTGTTTTTGAGTGGATTGTTTCTAGAAAGTCGTTCGACATGGCGAGGGTTTCTAAAAGTGTATCCCACTGTGTCCGTGGTTGTTGACATTTGAAAAGAGAATGCATCAATGGAAGTGCCCTGTCTAGTAGAAAGCTACCCAGCATTCATCCTGCACAATTGATGAATGGACTGCAGCTTGCCTTATTAATGGACAACACCTACTATCTTCCTAAGCTCCAGTTTTCTTCCTGAATTCTGGCCACTCTCCGGAATAGTCTCATGGTTTGGTGTCCAAGATATGTACCGCCTCCAAGCTTTGTTACATGGCCATGTACTGGATAGCTGAAGGCAATGGGAGCATCTCAGAAAACTCAGATATCAGTGTGACCAGTAAAGCCTCAGTGGAGAAACCCTGCTTTCTGCCTTTTGCTAACCTTTTGTTCTGTTGCCCTGAATGTCAGGAATTTCTTTGCCTCAGGCAACCCCTTTGTAAAGCCTGAAGAAAACAGTTTTCAAATGAAAATGAATGGGCATCACCTGTGGCTGTTTGCTTAATTGCTTCAAAAGGGATGTGTCTGAATCAGCCCCTTGGCCCTATGTGAGGCTGGGGCTTAGATTCTCGGCACCTGACAGATCTACAGAAAGATCCCATCTCTGAATCCAAAACCAAAATGGCCATAAGAGCAGTCAATGTGGATGAAGTCTCTTGCCTTCCTCTGTAAGTCCTGACCTCTATCAAGTGAGAATAGATATCATTTGGGTCAAATGAGTTTTTCAAAGCCCTGAAGAGGCTAATGCATAGGTGCTTGGATTTTCTCATGACTCCAATTCACACAAAGAATTTATACTCAACAATCAGTACAGTCAAAATGGAGAAGCAGAGCAGTATTAAGGGCAGGCCTATTTGATCACTCCTGGTTCACAGGAAGGGTGTCCAGGCCACCCTGACTTTAGGCAATTGAGGGGTAAGTGAGCTTATTTTGGACACTGTCTTGGGCTGCATCCCTCATGAAAACCTGCAGCAAGAGGTTATGATGAGTGTCTCTATGGCAGAAGATGAGGGTCATGTGGGAGTGTTTTGGTTTCAATTGCGGTCATTTGTGTGGCAGTGGAATAGGCCACTAATGAGATTCGCCCTTCTAAACTGAGATCTAGCTCACTCCTTGGGAAAAATTGCCTGTGAGAGTTCTCCAGATCTTTTATTGAAATGAGCTTCCTCACCATTTAATGGTTCCTGAATGAATTGAAACCCACAGTGCTTCCAACTTCATCCTTGAAAAGTGGCTACATAAATACCATGAATTTTTTGCCATTCCAATGACCAGGTGGCACTGGAGAACCTTTGATGTCCTTTTGCTCATCATGAGTGTACCAGATAGTGCCTTGATTGTCTGGGTTTCATGAAAATGGTGTAGAACAGAAATGCCAGTAACTTGTAGCCTACTGAATAGTGGTGTGTGTGCAGGTGGTGTGCAGGTGTGTGATAAAACATCTCTTGTGGGGCCATGTGGATCTGCCATTACTTCCAAAGGGCTTGAGACTGACATGATGCATCCAGCAGAACCTTATGTGTCTGAAACCTCTCCATGTGAAGGCATCTTTTTATATGGAGATTTTCAGGGCAATGTTCAGAATCAGGTTGCTATGATCAAGGGGGCAATCTATGTGGGATAGAATCCTGGTTGGTGAATTCTCCTGCAGACCCTGACCCACCATACATGACAGAACTCCCTCCAGCACTGGGTCTCAGTTGAACTCATTTTATTTAGTGAAACAAATACCAAACTCCCAGTGCAGCGGCAAGAAACACCATGAAAAGTGGAGGATGAACAAATGGCTTCACAGTCCACACGGGGAGACACTTAGCCTTCAGTGGCCACAGTTTACCTACAAAGAGTGAATTCAGCACTGCCGCCTCATGTCTTTTGGAAAATAAGAAACCATGTTCTCCAGGTTACATAGATGCAGACACAGCTTTGATGCTTTCACTAGAAATGAAGCTAAAGCTCCTGACAAAAACATATATTTCAAGGATCTTCTAGCTTTCAGAGTCTGTGTTGAAATATCAGCTGTTATCCTGATTGCTTTACCCCTAAATGTAATCTGCTTCCTTTCAATTGTAGCTTTTAAAATTCTCTCTTTATTCTGTACGTTGGGTATCTTCATTATAATGCGTCTAGGTGTGGATCTCTTATGATTTTGCACATTCGGCGTCCTGTTGGCTTCTAGGACTTGGGAGTCTGTCTCATTCTTCAAGTCTGGGAAGTTTTCTCGTATTATTTCATTAAATACATTGCTCATTCTTTTGGTTTGGACCTCTATACCTTCCTGTATCCCAATGACTCTTAAGTTTGGTCTCTTTATGTTATCCCATATTTCACGGATGTTCTGTTCATGGTTTCTTAACAGTCTTGCTGAGCTGTCTATGTTCTTTTCAAGTTGAAATACTTTGTCTTCATTGTCTGATGTTCTATCTTCTAAGTGTTCTACTCTGATGGTAGTGTTCTCAATTGAGTTTTTAAGTTGTTTTATTGCTTCCTGCATTTCTAGGATTTCTGTTTGTCATTTTTTACAACTTCTATCTCCCTGTATAATTGATCTTTTGCTTCTTGGATTTGTTTGTGTAATTCATTGTCGAAGTGATCTTTCATTGTCTGATTTTGCTGTCTAATGTCTTCCTTGAGACTCGAGATTATCTGAAGCATGTATATCCTGAGTTTTTTATCTGACATTCCATCTGCTGCAGCTATTACCTCTTCTAAAGTTGTGTTGACCTGCATTGCTTGTGGTCCTTTTTTCTTTGTCTTTTCATACGGCTCGCGTTTCTTTCTGCTTGGTGAAACTGTTGTGATTTTGAAATTTTCCCCCTATATATTTATATTGCTCTTGTATATTTGAAAAGTCTTCCTTGCAGGTGCGGGCTGTGGCTGTTGTGCTCTTCCAATTGGGGTGATCTATCTACCATGCTGATGGGCCGCTGGGCCTGTTCTCCTGATCGGTCGCAGGTCTGCCTACCCTGCAGGCACGGGAAGCGACTCTGCTAAGCCCCTCCTCTAATTGGTGTGACGTGTGTACCACACCCATGGACCCCTGGGGTGTTCTGCCAGTCGGTCTCAGGTCTGCCTACCTTAGAGGCGCGGGCGGCGTCTCTGCTCTGCCCCTACTCCAATTGGGGTGACGTGACTACCATTCCGGCGGGTGGGTGGGCCTGTTCTGCCGTCGGTCGCAGGTCTGCCTACCTTACGGGCATGGGCGATGGATCTGCTCTGCCCCTACTCCAAATGGGGTGAAGTGTCTGCCGCGCTGGCAGGCCGCTGGGCCTCTTCTGCTGGTCGGGTGCAGATTTGTCTACCTTGAGGGCGCGGGTGGTGGCTCTGCTCTGCCGCTACTCCAATTGGGGTGTCGTGACTACGAAGCCGGCAGGTTGCTGGGCCTGTTCCGGGCACCATGGGCAAAGACTCTGCTCTGCGCCTACTCCTATTGGGGTTATGTGACTACCATGCCGGTGGGCCACTTGGATTGTACTAGGTGCTGGAGAAGGCTCTGCTCTGCAATTACTCCAATTGAGGTGACGTGACTACCATGCCTGCTGGTCGCTAGGCCTGTTCTGGGCACCTGTGGTGGCTCTCCTCTGCCTCTATTCCAATTGGAGTGAAGTGAGTATCATGCAGGTGTGTCGCTGGGCCTGTTCCAGGCATGGGCAGCGGCTCTGCTCTGCCCCTCTGGCTTGATGACAAAGTGAGAGAGACTCGAGTGTTTCTGACTCACTTTCTTTACCAGGAGACCAACTGTTTCTGTCACCACTGGTATTAATGAAGTTATCTCCTCCGCTGCTTTCTGATGACATCAGATCTCTGCCATGTTGGTATCCCATGCAAAAGGCAGCATTTCGTTCCCTTTGCTGGGTGACCAAAGCAATGGGTGAGTCCTGACTTGCCCTCACAAGCCTCGTCTCAATCCTGTTGCCACTGCCTATGAAGGCTCGGTTGATATTTACCTCCACATTATTCAGCAAGACCCGGACCGGGAAGCAGTTTCCACGGGTTCTTGAGCCCTGGGCCAGATCAGTTCAGGGAGGCCAAATTTGGCCGCTCTGGGCTCAGTGTATGTTCTAATAGGAGCAGGCTCCAAGACGCAGTTTCTGCGGGTTCTTTAGCACTGAGCCTGAGTAATTTGTCTGCGAAGCAAAGGTGAATGGAATCCTGAAATTACCTGTTCTATAGCTGAATGAGCTGCGATCAGTCGAAAACAGGGATGGTGACGTCAGCTCTTCAAGATGGTGGACGCTGGCTTCCTCTGTGGTCTGACCGGTATGGAGAACGGAATTGGACCACATCCATCCCCGTCTCAATCCCAGAATTCAGCACTGAGCACAGTAATTGCATAGCGGGCAGGAGCCCATAGAATCCGCACCACTGTATATTTGCGATGCTATTTCGTCTTTTCCCAGTGCGCGCCACACACTCTAGCTGCAGGGCAATTTGCTGAATAAGCAGCATGACCCTCCGTGCGGAAAAATCACTCGCGTTTGAGCCCCTGTAGCTGATCCTCGTGAGATGGATATATGTCCACTAGGTTTTGGAGCACCCCAAATTTGCTGGAAATTCCTAACAAGATAGGTTTTAGCCGTTCTAACTCGTCATTTTCCCGCACAGTGACGTGGTACATGGGGGTAATGCACTCCATTCGCCGCCATCATGTGATCCCCCAAAGTTAGTTTTCAGTAGAAGGAAAAAAATATGTATTTCAGGTGGAGGAATATTTCTGAGAATAATCTTGTGAAAAGTTGATTATAAATCCACATACATGAATATGAATGAATTTAGGGAGGGTATAAAAAGAAAAATATACTAAATATTTTGAAAAATCTGGAGAGTGAATACATATATATATATATATATATATATATATACACACACAGACACACACACACACAGACATTAAAAAGTATGTGAATTGAAATTAAAATTATGTATGTGAATTGAAATTCACCATGAAATATATATCATCCACAGATCCAAAAATATTCATTTAAATGTACATGGATTCATGTTGTTTAACTAAAAAGCTCACCCATATGTTGAATTTTCAGTTCCAACAGCGTTAAGTAGGAGTGATCTCTTCTCACAATTTGTATCTGCCAAGCCAGCCACCTCACCAAATGTACGACTGATACCAGGTAGAATTCTGTATGTGCTTATAAAAATACATGTGATGAATAGGCTACAGAGAAAGGGAGACAGTTATTCACATATTTGTTAACTTTGAAAACACATGGAGAACTATTTCAATTAAAATTCGCTAGATTTATAACACCTACAATTTATCATACGAAAGGCAAGTCCAATTATACACCATGCCTCCTGTGAACCTCTTGTATTTGTATTCTGTTTGGGTTATTATTCTCCATCAAATTAGGATAAGAAGTCAAAGTCTAGTAGGGCATGTGTTAGTGTCAGGGATTCAGTATTTCGAATGGAAAATTGGAAAATGTATCCAATGTGTATGCAAATATTTGCTACACAAAAATCTTCCCACTCTCATTCAGAATAATGCCTTGACATTACCTTCGCCGTACATAAGACACAATTAGAGGAGAACATTTAGAAAATCTGTGAATACATATGTGGAATGGAAAATGCTCAGAAGTTCACAAATTTGGAGTTGGTAGAGGAGTTTCCAAAAGTAAGGGACAGGGTAATCACTCCAAAAACATGAATTTCTGCCAGCCTAACATCTGAAGAAACTGCCTGTGAGGTTGGGCAATGAAATATATGCTGTTGTCAGAAGCATTAGCTTCATATGTAGTGAGACCATCAAATCTGGTTCTGCATCTATGTGACCTGGATGACATGGTTTCTTATTTTCCAATAAACATGAGGCAGCAGTGCTGAATTTTCTATTTGTAGGTATACTGTGGCCACTGGATTCTAGGTGTCTCCCCGTGTGGACTGTAAATTCATTTGGTCATCCTCCACTTTCGTGGTGTTTCTTGCTGCTGCACTGGGAGTTTGGTATTTGCTTCATTAAATACAAGGGTTCACCTGGGACACAGTGCTGAAGTAAGTTCTGTCAAGTGTGGTGTGTCGAGTTCTGCAGGAGAATGCACCAACCAGGCTTCTATCCCACATAACTTGCCCTATTGACCATAGCATCCTGATTCTGAACATTGCCCTGAAACCTCTCCATATAACAATATGCTTTTACATATAAGGTTCTACTGACTGCAAAATGTCAGTCACAATCCATTTGGAAGCCAATGGCAGATCCACATGCCCCCACCACAGATGTTTTATCACACACCTGCCAACCACTGCTCTAGAACAACTACTCAGCAAGATCCAACTTACTGGAATCTCTGTTCTACACCATTTTCATAAAACCCAGTCAATCAAGGCACTGTCCTGTATACTCATGATCAGCAAGAGGACATCCAAATGTTCTCCAGTGCTACCCGGTCATGGGAATTTCAAAAATTTCATGATATTGATATAGCCAATTTTCAAGGATGGAGTTGGAGGCACTGTGGATTTCAATTCACTCAGAAACCATTAAATGAAAACTCTGGAGAATTCTTACAGGCAAGGCTTCCAAAAGTGGCCAAAAGTCAGATTAAGCCAGGCCCATTGAGGTCTACAAAGTATGGTCCATGTGTGTTTTGACTCTCAAATATGGCTGCCAAGTCTTTAAGAATAATATCATGTGTTATCCTGGCTGAGATTCCCTGTGCTCTGTGGAATGTCAACTAGGGCCTAGATGTCACTTTCCAAGGGCAACTCTCATGCATGGCCATCTAAAATTCCAACACAATTCCTGGCAATAATTCTCTGAGATCAGTAAAAGAACTCAGTCTCTAAGGGGAATCACACCAGAGTGCAGCCTAGGTGGACCCAGTGATCTCTTCCAACCGCCAGACAAATGTCCACAATTAAAACCAAAACACTCTCACATGGCCCTCATCTTCTTCCATATAGACACTCATTATATCCTCTGGCTGGAGGTTTCCATAAGGGATGCAGCCCACGACAGTGTCCAAAATAAGCTCCTTGCACCGCATTTGCCTAAAGTAAGGGTGGCCTGGACTCTCTTCCTGTGAACCAGGAGTAATCAAATAGGCCTACCTTTAATATTGCTTGGCTTCTCCAACTTGAGGCCTTCTAGCTTTGGGGTTTAGATTCTTTAAGTGAATTGGAGTCATGATAATCAAGCACCTATGGCCTAGCCTCTGCAGGGATTTGAAGAACTCATTTGACCCAAAGAATCCCTATTCTCACTTGATGGATATCTGGAACCTACCAGAGGAAGGCAAGAGAGTTCATCAACAATATCTGATCTTTTTGCCATTTTGGTTTTGGATGCACGCATGGGATCTATCTTTAGATCCATCAGGTGATGAGAATCTAAGCCACAGCGTCACACAGGGCCAACAGGCTGATTCAGACATATCCCAATCCTAAGCAATTAAGCAAAGAGCCACAGGTGATGCCCATTCATTTCCATTTGAAAACTGTTTCCTTCAGGGTTCACAAAGTGGTGGCTTGAGGCAAAAAACTTCCTGACATTCAACAGAACAATAGTTAAGCAAAAGGACCAAAGCAGGGTTTCTCCACTGAGACTTTCCTGGTCAACAGATATCTGAGATTTCTGAGATGCTAGCCATTTCCTTCAGCTATCCAGTACATAGCCATGTCACAGATCTTGGAGGTGGTACAAATCTTGGACACAAAACCATGATACTATTCTGGAGAGTGGGCTGAATTGAGAGAGAAAACAGGAAATTAGGAAGCTTGTAGGTGTTGCCCATCCATAAGGCAAGCCAGAGTCCACTCATGAATTGGGCAGGATGAATGCTGGGAAGCTTTCTACTAGACAGGACACATCCATTGATGCATTGTCTTTTCTAATGTCTACAACAATGGACTCAGTGGGATACACACACATAGAAACACTCACCTTGTCAAAGGACTTAATAGAAATATTCCACACCATACCAAACAAACCGCCTTTCCTACCTATTCTCAGAAAATGATCCACTACCTGCTTTCTCAGGGAAAGCCCCTCTTCAGAGGTTTCCTGGCATTTGGACATCCTCACATCTGTAGGTACCAAGAAAGACTGACTCTGTCCTTGGTAATTCCAAACATGTGAGACCACTGGGACTAGAACAGGGACTGTCTCTGGGTGCCTGGCTTCCTGGATCCCAAGTTCAGAGAGTTCCCTCACCAAGGAAGTGAGGTGAGATCACTTTCTTCAGGATCTGAATGATGTCACTGCCTTGGCAACCACTTTGTTGCTTCCAAAAGTACCATGAGGTGGAGGCTGCCCGGATTTTCATGTGGCACTTTCTCTAGTTAGAATGTTATATCAACCATAAGCACCCGGGAACAGCTTCCACACAGGACTGGTTTGGTCCATGTTCTATACATTAAGAAGAAAGAGAATGATTCAGACACAACCCTTCATCCTGACCAGGATGATTGCCATGGAAGTTGACTTTTGCTTTCTGAGGTACTTCATAGCTGCCTTCATCTTCACCAGGGATTATTTCTGCATGAACATTTGAGTTTCTCAGCAGGTGAAGATCCCCTAGATTCCTGTAGTTTAATACCCACACTGTTCCTGCTCTCCTGCAAAGTTAGTGTATGGTTAGGGTTAATAATATTTTCGATTTGGGTTAGGAATCATTCTGCAGGATGAATAATGGGATTGGGAACCTGTGATATTTATAAGAATATATAGGTGAAATATATGTATAAAAACGGGAATCTAAGAAAGATTTGAAGCCCAGAAGGGCATTGGGCCCTTGGTTTGGATACTTAGTGTTGAATAATGTTCTGTACAATTGTCTCAGTTAAATCGAAATACAATGGCATAGGACCTTGTACCTTGGATGATTGAATGTAGAAGAGAACATCCAGTCAAAAAGGGATAGTTGGTAGGATTAGGAAGATAGTCAGTAGGTTTAGGAAGAAGAGTGAGTATATGATTTGGAAAAAAAAGCTTCTTTAGCAATAGGGTTTTGTTTAGAGAGTGAATGTAAATGTCAGCACATGTGAAGAGTAAGCCAAAATGATGAACTGGGGAAAATATGTAGGAAAGCAGGTGTCAATAGAGACATTACTAAATCAGGCAAAGTAAAAAGTGAGGGATAGGATTAGACATTTTCAACAGGCTTGAGTTTGAATATATAATCATAGGAAAAAACAAATATGTCGTCATGAATGGGAATGACATTTGAGAGCATGGACATGGATGCTATTAGTTATCAACATTCACTTTCCTTTTAGGCTTTGGTATAATCATAAGTGTGATATTTTATTTGTTTGTTGTTCAGAATATTACTGTGATAAAATGTATATGTAGATCAGGTGACATGAGTATTTCTTTCACCATTTCTGGGAGCAATAATTTGAAGACGCATACATTAGTATTAGGGGCACAAAGAGGTGTAACCTCTGTCTATGAATATAGAGATAATGCATGAATAGACCATACTATGAATAAATAACATAACTGATTCCACTTTAAATAATGGATTGAAATGACATGTGAAAATATATAAGAAATCTTATATTGATATACAATCATTCATTCCAACCAGTTATATATCTAATGGTAATATTAGGATTATGATTTATGATGAATGGTGTTTGAGTTTTGCTTTATAAGTGATGATGTTAAACGAAAGTAATGTGTTTGGAAAGAAGTCTCATGAAAAGACCAGTCAAGAAACATGGAGGAATGCATGTGTTCTGAATCAGGAAGTGATTGATCGTGAAACAAATGCCTATAAATTTTCTAATTTGTGACTGAAATATATATCCTATGATGTGGATAAACTGAAGACATAGTAACGTACAAGTGTTGAATAAAAATGAAAGTCAAAATACACATCATGTCCCCTAGGAATCTACTTGCATTGATTTTAAACTGGCTAAGTAAATGTAGAAATAATAGGGTTTGTATGCACCATTCACTGAATTTAGTTTTCAGTACTAGGAAACAATATGTATTGCAGGTGGATGATTATTATGAGAATAATCTTGTGGAAAGTTGATTATAAATCCACAGATATGAATATGAATGAATTTAGGGAGTGTATAATAAGACACATATATTTCATATTTTGAAAAATCTGAAGAGTGTGTATATATATATATTTATATATATATACAAACACGCACATGCACAGATATTAAAAAGTAGCAATACAGGAGATCCATTATGAAGGCAGGCATGGAGAAATCAAGTCTCTGATCTCTTCAGCTGCACGGGCATAGGAAGTCATAAACTGTCTAAATGCTGTTTGCTCAGAATCACTAGGCAATGTTGACCTGTTGTGAATCTGGGGCGAACAGTCTGGGCCCCTCAGAACACACACAGAGCCCGGATTGGCTGCATTCAAGCTTAGATTCGTCTGGTTTTTGTGACTCAGCACTAACATTCCCGCTGAAATAACTGGTTGGGCTTTCTGAATTGACAGAGTTAAAAGACAACTGAGCCTTCATAGGCAGTGGCCACAGGATTGAAATGGGGCTTGGGAGAGATAGTCAGGACCCACCCATTGCATTGGTCACCCAGCAAAGGGAACAAACGGTCACCATTTTAATGGGATACCACCATGGCATAGAACTGACATTACAGGCGGAGGAGATAACTTCATTGAAACCAACGCGACAAGTGTGTAATCCCATTGCCATCTCTCTCAACACCACGGGGAAACCTCAAGGGCCCCTCCCAGCTCTCCCAGGAGCACGATAGCCAGACCTAGGGAAACAGGATTGGCTCGGGACTTGCGGCGTGGAATTCCCGGCTACCACTCCCACCAGTGCTGACAATTGAGGTCTCTTACACCACCTACCAGGGGCATGGCTCCCGGAAGACAGGAAAATTCGCTGGCGGTTCTCAGGACAAAGCTCTACAAACTTAGGGTCTGAGGGAGGCAAACAGGGAGAGTGTGCCCAGGCGTTCATTAAAACAGGGCTACCAGGAGCAGAGGCCTGGTGTGTAACCAGTATTGTGGTGAGCGTCAAAGGTGAGCGGGGCCTGGCTTGAGGAAGCACAAGAGAAGGCCCTAGGCACTCAGGATTGGAGACCCGCCGAGTCTGGGAGGAAGAGCTGCTGCACAGTGATTTGTTCCCACTTATTTAGAGGAGAAGCTTGGCCCAGTGCACACAGCTCCACCTACTGGAAGAGAAGTTAATTGAACTCTAGTACTGCATGTATTATTATTATTATATTATTTGTATGTTTTTCTTTTTCTTTCATTTTCATTTTTGTTGTTGTTCTTTAACTTTTTTAATGTTTTTTATTTTTTTAATTTTTTATTTCATTATTATTATTATTATTTAAATTTTAATTTTCATTTTTTAATTATCATTATTACTTAAAATTTTCTTTCTTTATTTTCTATTTTTTTCTTTTGTCTTTTTATTTCTTTTCAATTTTATTATACCCCTTCCTTGAATTCTACCTGGATACCCTCATTCTCTTTAGTGACTTCTTCCCTTCCCTTCTAATATCTTTCCTTCCAAGCATCAAATAAATTTATAAGAGTAAGCAGTAACTCAGTAGTCAAACAGAACAAGAAGTAACATGAGCAGCATAAAAAAGCAAGGAAGAAAAAAAGTACAAACAATGAAGGACAGCCTAAATATTCAAGAGCATCTGGAGTCATCAGAAAAATCGTCATATAAAGAACTCAAGGAATACCTTAGACAGATGTAATGGAACATTAAAGAGGATACGAGACAACAAAAACAAACAGTGAAAGAACGCATTGAAAATGAATTACATAAACAGATAAAATAAGAAATTAAGCATCTTTATCAGGAGATAGAGATTATTAGAAAAATCAAACAATAATTCTAGAAATGAAGGAAATGATAAACCAAATTAAAAACTCAATTGAGAGTATCACTAACAGAGTGGAGCAAGTAGAAGACAGAATGTCAGATAATGAAGACAAAATATATCATCTTGAAAAAACTCTATCCAAGAAAGAAATGCTGTAAAAAATTATGAGAAAACATCCAAGAGATATGGGATAACATTAAAAAAACAAACTTATGAGTCATCCCGAAAGAGGAAGGTACAGAGATTCAAACCAAGGGAATGAGTAACCTGCTGAATGAAATAATTAGAGAAAACTTTCCAAAAATAAAAATGGAAACAGATAAACAAATTGTAGATGCTTCCAGGACACTGAGCACACAAAATCACAGTAGACCAATGCCAAGACACATTGTTATGAAGATATCCAATATACAAAACAAAGAGAAAATATTAAAACCTACCAGAGAAAGGAGGCAGATTACAATCAGGGGTAAAACAAAAAGGTTAACAATGGGTTTTTTTTATCACAGATGCTGGAAGTGAGAAGATCCTGGAACAACGTACTTCAAACACTGAAAGACAATGGATGCCAACCAAGAATTATGTGTCCAGCAAAATTAAGCTTAATGTAAGACAACAAAATAAAAATATTTCATGATAAACAAAAGCTAAAAGAATATGCAGCCAGAAAACCAGCATTGGAAAGCATCTTGAGCAAAACACTACACGAGGAAGAAATGAAAATCAACAATGTAAACCATCAGTGGGAAGTGCCTCAGTAATGACAGAGGGCGGGAAAAGCTAATCATGGAGAAACAAACTAATTTAAAAAAAAGATATAAGCAAATATGGGTGGCAGTACAAACCATATATTAATAGTAACTCTAAACGTTAATGGCTTAAACTCTCCAATAAAGTGACATAGGCTTGTAACTTGAATTAAAAAAAACAAATCCAACAATAAGTTGCCTCCAGGGGACACATCTGAATGGAAAAGACATACACAAGCTGAAGGTGAAAGATTGGGAAAATTTATACCATGCACACAGTCCTCGTAACCAAGCAGGGGTGGCCATCCTCCTATAGAATAAAATCGACCTCAAGACTAATTTAATCAAAAGGGATAAGGAAGGACATTATATACTGTTAAAAGAAACCATTCACTGACAAGACATAACAATTATCAATATTCACGCAGCAAATAATGGTGCTGCGACGTTCATTAAACAAATTCTCCTCAAGTTCAAGAATCAAATAGACCACAGTACAATAATTATGGGTGACTTCAACTCACGTCTCTCACCATTGGACAGATCCTCCAAACAAAAGTTGAATAAAGAAACTATAGAACTCAATATCACAATCAATACCCTAGACTTAAGTGACATATATAGAATATATCAACCATCATCAAGTGGATATACTTTTTTCTCAGCAGCACAGGGATCCTTCTCAAAAATAGACCATATGTTTTGCCATAGGGCAACCCTCAGTAAATATAAAGGGGAGGAGATAATACCATGAATTTTTTGTGATCATAATGGAATGAAACTGGAAACCAATGATAAAAGAAAAAAGAAAAAATCATACATTACATGCAAAATGAACAATATGTTACTGAATGATCAATGGGTTACAGAAGACATAAAGGAGGAAATCAAAAAATTCTTAGAGATAAATGAAAATACAGACACAACATATCAGATTCTATGGGACAAAATGAAAGAAGTTTTAAGAGGTAAATTCATCTCCTGGAGGTCATTCCTCAAAAAAAGAAAGAAAAAAAAAAACAACAAATAAATGAGCTCACACTTTATCTCAAAGCCCTAGAAAAGGAAGAGCAAAACAACAGCAAATGTAGCAGAAGGCAAGAAATAATTAAAATCAGAGCGAAATTGAAACAAAAGAAACTATTGAAAAAATTAACAAAACTAAAAGTTGGTTCTTCAAAAAGATAAATAAGATCGACAGACCCTTAGCCATGCTAATGAAGAGAAGAAGAGAGAGAACTCAAATTACTAACATACGGGATGAAAAAGGCAATATCACAACAGATGCAACATAAATACAGAAGAAAATTAGAAATTATTTGGAAACCTGTATTCCAATAAAATAAAAAATAGTGAAGACATTGATAAATTTCTTAAGTCATATGATTTGCCCACACTGAGTCATAAGGGAACACACAATTTAAACAGACCAATATCAATGGATGAAGTAGAAGAAGCAATCAAAAGACTACCAACCAAGAAAAGCCCAGGACCGGATGGGTATACAGCAGAGTTTTACAAAACCTTTAAAGAAGAATTAATACCATTACTTTTCAAGTTATTCAGGAAATAGAAAAACTGGGAGCTCTGCCAAATTCGTTCTATGAGGACAACATCACCCTGATTCTGAAACCAGACAAAGCCACCTCAAAGAATGAAAACTACAGACAAATATCTCTGATGAACCTAGATGCAAAAATCCTCATTAAAATTCTGGCGAATTGGATACAAAGGCACATCAAAAAAATTGTGCACCATGATCAACTAGGGATGCAAGGCTGGTTCAATATATGGAAATTAATAAATGTTATTCACAACATCATTGGACTTAAAGATAAGAACCATATGATCATCTCGATAGACGCAGAAAAAACATTCAACAAAGTAGAGCATTCCTTTATGTTCAAAACATTTTAAAAACTAGGGATAACAGGAACTTACCTCGACATTGTAAAAGCTATCTATGTTAAGCCTCAGGTTAGCATCATTCTGAATGGAGAAAAATTGAAGGCATTCCCTTTAAAATCTGGAACAAGACAGGGATGTCCTCTATCACCACTTCTATTCAATATAGTTCTCGAAAAACTGGCCAGAGCAATTAGAGAGATGAAAGACATTAAAGGCATAAAAATAGGAAAAGAAGAACTTAACTTATCACTATTTGCAGATGACATGATTCTATACATAGAAGACCCAAAAGGGTCTACAGAAAAAACTACTAGAACTAATAAATGAATGCAGCAATGTGGCAGGATAGAAAATCAACATGCATAAATCGAAGGCATTTCTGTATATTAGCGACAAAACTTCTGAAACAAAAATGAGTCAAAACACTGCATTCCCAATTTCCTCAAAATAATTAAATACTTGGGAATCAACCTAACAAAAGAGGTGAAAGATTTATATAATGCAAACTACAGAACCCTAAAAAGAGAAATAGAATAAGATCTTAGAAGATGGAAAAATATACCCCGTTCATGGATAGGAAGAACTAACATCATCAATATGGCTATATTACCAAAAGTTCTCTACAGGTTTAATGCAATGCCAATCAAAATCCCAAAGGAATTTTTTGTAGAAATAGATAAAGCAATTATGAAATTCAAATGGAAAAATAAAAGACCCAGAATAGCAAAAGCAATTCTAAGCAGGAAGTGTGAATCAGGCAGTATAGCAATACCAGATTTCAAACTATATTACAGAGCAATTATAATAAAATCAGCATGGTACTGGTACCAAAACAGGCGGGTGGACCAATGGTACAGAATGGAGGACACAGCGACTAATCCAAAAAGCTACAACTATCTTATATTTGATAAAAGAGCTAATGGCCTGCATTGGAGGAAGGATGGCATCTTCATCAAATGGTGTTGGGTAAACTGTAAATCCATATGCAACAAAATGAAACTGAATCCCCTCCTCTCGCCCTGCACAAAAGTTAACTCAAAGTGGATCAAGGAGCTAGATTCAAATCAGAGTCTCTGTGTCTGATAGAAGAAAAAGTTGGCTCAGATCTACATATTGTGTGGTCAGGCTCCAAATTCCTTAATAGGACACCCATAGAACAAGAGTTAATAACAAGAATCAAGAAATGGGACTTACTTAAACTGAATTTTTTTTCTCAGAAAGAGAAACAATAAGAGAGGTAAATATGGAGCCTACATCATGGGAACAAATTTTTAGTCCTCACCCTTCACATGGAGCCCTAATATCTAGAGTATACAAAGTATACAAAGAACTCAGAAAATTAGACAATAATATAACCAATAACCCAATGGGCCAAGGACCTGAACAGAAACTTCTCAGAGGAGGACATAGAATCAATTAACAAGTACATGAAAAATGCTCTCCATTTCTAGCAGTAAGAGAAACGCAAATAAAAACCACCCTAAAATACCATCTCAATCCAGTGAGATTGGCAGCCATAATGAAGTCAAACAACAAGTGCTGGCGAGGATGTGAGGAAAAGGGTACTCTTGTACATTGCTCGTGGGACTGAAACTGGTGCAGCCAATTTGGAAAGGAGTATGGAGTCTCCTGTGAAAGCTTGGAATGGAAGCACCATTTGACCCAGCTATTGCCCTTCTTGGACTATTCCCTGAAGACCTTAAAAGAGCGTACTACAGTGATACTGCCACATCGATTTTCATAGCAGCACAATTCACAATTGCTACACTGTGGAACCAACCCAGATGCCCTTCAATAGATGAATGGATAAAAAAAAAAAATGTGACCTTTGTATACTATGGAGGATTACGCAGCACTAAAATATGACAAAATCATGGAATTTGCAGGGAAATGCATGGCAATAGAGAAGATTATGCTTAGTGAAGCTAGCCAATCCCTAAAAAACAAATACCAAATATCTTCTTTGATATAATGAGAGCAACTAAGAACAGAGCAGGGAGGAAGAGCATGAAGAAAAGATTAACATTAAGCAGAAACATGAGGTGGGAGGGAAAGGGAGAGAAGAGGGAAATTGCATGGTAATGGAGAGAGACCCTTATTGTTACACAAAATTACATATAAGAGGTTGTGGGAAAATAAACAACGAGAGAAATGAATTAGAGTAGGTATGGTAGAGAGAAAAGATGGGAAGAGAAGGGAGGGGGGATAGTAGAGTATAGGAAAGGTAGCAGAATACAACATTAACTAATAGGGCATTATGTAAAAATATGGATGTTTAACTGATGTGATTCTGCAATCTGTATTTGGAGTAAAAATGGGAGTTCATAACCCACTTGAATCTAATGTATGAAATATGAAATGTCAAGAGCTTTGTAATGTTTTGAGCAACCAATAAAAAAAGTAGTGATATATATGCCAATAGAAATTTATCATGAAATATATATAATCAACAGACTGAAAAATATTAATTTTACTGAACATGAAATTATGAATAATGTTATTCAACTAGGAAGCTCACCCATAGGTTGAATTTTCAGTTCCAACAGCGTTTAGGAGGAGTGATCTCTTCTCTCAATTTGCATCTGCAAATTCAGCCACCTCACAAGTGTATACGAGTGATATCAGGTAGGATACTATATGTGCATATAAAAATACATGTGCTGAATAGGCTACAGAGAAAGGGAGACAGGGATTCATATATTTGTTAATTTTAAAAACACATGTAGAACTATTTCAACAAAAAATTGACTAGATTTATAACTCCTACAAAATATAATGCAAAAGGCAATTCCAACTATACACCATGCCTCCTCTGAACTGCTTGTATTCTATTCTTTTTGGGTTATTTTTCACCATCATATTAGGATCATAATTCAGAGTCTAGTAGGGTATGGGTTAGTGTCAGGGATTCAGTATTTCAAAATAAAAATTGAAAAATGAATCCAGTGTGTGTGTAAATATGTGCTACACAAAAATCTTCCCACTCACATCCAGAACAATGCCTTGACATTACCTTCACCCAAGTAAGACACAATTATAGTAGAAAAGTGTGAAAATCTATGAATACATATATTTAATGGAATATGCTCGGGAGTTCACAACCTTGGAGGTGGTAGAGGCGTTTCCAAAAGTAAAGAACAGGGTAAACACTCCACAAACAAAGAGCTCTGCTGGCCTAAGACTTTTTGGAATACGGCTTCTGAGGTTGGGCACTTGAAATATATGTTGTTGTCATGAGCTTTGGCTTCCTTTGTCGTGAGACCATAAAAGCTGGGTCTGCATCTATGTGACCTGGAAGACATGATTTCTTATATTTCAATGAACATGAGGAAGCAGTGCTCAATTTTCTCTTTGTAGGTAAACTGTGTCCACTGGAGGCTAAGTGTCTCCCGGTGGGGACAGTGAAGACATTTGATCATCCTCCAATTTTCGTGGTGTTTCTTGCTGATACACTGGGAATTTGGTACTTGCTTCACACAATATAAGAAGTTCATCTGGGATACAGTGCTGGAGGGTGTTCTGTCACGTGGGGTGGGTTAGCGTCTGCAGGAGAATGTACCAACCAGGCTTCTATCCCACATAGCTTGTCCCAATAACCATAGCAACCTGATTATGAACATTGCCCTGAAACCTCTCCATATAACAAGATGCCTTTACATACAAGGGAATGGGGGCTGCGCCATATCAGTCACAAGCCATTTGTAAGCCGATAGCCGATCCACATGGCCCCACCATGATGTTTCATCACACACCTCCCCACCACTGCTCTAGGCCCACTACTCAGCAGGCTCCAAATTCCTGGCATCTCGTATTCTACACCATTTTCTGAAACCCAGTCAAACAAGGCACTTTCTGGTATACACATGATCAGCAACAGGACATCCAACGTTTCTGCAGTGCCACCTGGTCATGGGAATTTCCAAAATTTTATGGTATTTATCTAGCAAGTTTTCAAGGATGAAGTTAGAGGCACTGTGGGTTTCAATTCATTCAGGAACCGTTAAGTGTTGAGAAAGCTCATTTCAATGAATGCTCTGGAGAACTCTAAAGTCAAGGCTTCTCAAAGAGTTGCCAACAGGTCACATGAAGCCAGGCCAATTGACGTCTACAATGTGAGGTCCATGTGTGTTTTGACTCTCAACTATGGCTACCAAGTCTTTCAGAATAAAATCATGTGATATTCTGGCTGAGATTCCCAGGCCTCTGTGGAAAGCCACCCTGGGCCTAGATCTCAGTTTCCAAGAGTGAGTCTCATGCGTGGCCTCCTAAAATCCCAACACAATTCATGGCAATACTTCTCTGAGGTCAGTTCCAGAACTCAGTCTCTAAGGGTAAATCATACCAGAGTTCAAGCCCAGGTGGACCCAGTCATCCCTTTCAACTGCCACAAAAATGACCAAAATTAAAATGAAATCACTCCCACAGGGCCATAATCTTCTTCCTTGTAGACACTCATCATAACCTCTAGCTGGAGGTTTCAATGAGCACAAGGTAGTGTCCAAAATAAGCTCACTTGCCCCTCATTTGCCTAAAAACATGGTGGCCTGAACACTATTCCTGTGAACCAGGAGTGATCAAATATTGCTGCTGTTAAAGTGTTCCGCTTCTCCAATTTGAGGCCTACTGGCTGAAGCCTATAAATTCTTGATGTGATTTGGAGTCATGAGAAAACCCAAGCACATATGGGCTAGCCTCTGCAGGGATTTCAAAGACTCATTTGACCCAAAGGATCCCTATTCTCACTTGATGGAGGTCAGGAACATAAAACAAGAAGGCAAAAATATTCATCCACAATGACTTCTCTTTTTGTCATTTTGGTTTTGAAATCACATGGGATCTTTCTTTAGATCCATCAGGTGCTGAGAATCTAAGCCACAACCTCATTCAAGGACAAGAGGCTGAATCAGACACATTCCATTCCAA
Organism: Callospermophilus lateralis; assembly: GCF_048772815.1. Classification (NCBI taxonomy): domain Eukaryota; kingdom Metazoa; phylum Chordata; class Mammalia; order Rodentia; family Sciuridae; genus Callospermophilus; species Callospermophilus lateralis. Next base: position 501,970 of record NW_027515838.1, read on the forward strand.
AGCAATTAAGCAAAGAGCCACAGGTGATGTCCATTCATTTCCATATGAAAACAGTCGTCTTAAGGCTACACAACAGGGTGGCCTGAGGCAAAGACTTTCCTGACATTCAGGGTAATAGAAACAGAAGTAAGCAAATGGCCCAAAGAAGGGTTTCTCCACTGAGACTTTACTGGTCACACTGATATCTGATTTTTCTGAGATGCTCCCATTCCCTTAAGCTATCCAGTACATGGCCATGTCACAGAGCCTTGTGGTGTTACATATCTGGGACTCAAAACCATGAGCCTATTCTGGAGAGTGGCTGGAAAACACGAAGAAAACAGGAACTTAAGAAGATAGTAGATGTTGCCCATCCATAAGGCAAGCTGCAGTCCATTCATCAATTGGGCAGTAAGAATGCGGGGAAGCTTTCAACTAGAGACAACACATCCATTGATGCATTGTCTTTTCTAATGTCTACAACAACGGATACAGTGGAATACACAGACATAGAAACACTCACCATGTCAAACGACTTACTAGAAATAGTCCACTCCAAACCAAACAAACCACCTTTCCTAGCTATTCTCAGAACATCAGAAAAAAACACAAACTCACACCTACAATGGCAAAGGCAATTCTTTCCCCCAAGTAGGTCTGTGATTATCCGGAGTGTCTTCTGACTGGTGGGCCATATTATGTTCCCCAAAAATGTCCTGTCCTGTTTTAGTTCTGGTCTCCTTGGCCAATTCTGTGAAGTTGTCAGGAGCCAGTGGTTCGCCACTACCTACTTTCTCAGGAAAGGCCCCTCTTCAGAGCTCTGCTGGAATTTGGCCATCCTCACATCAGTAGGTACCAAGAAAGACTGACTATGTCTTTGGGAAAAGCAAACAAGTTAGCCCACTGGGACTCAGAGTGAGACTGACTCTGGGTGCCTGGCTTCCTGGATCCCAAGTTCAGAGAATTACATCACCAAGGAAGTGAAGTGAGGTCACTTCTTTCAGGAACTGAATATGGTCACTGCCTCGGTAACCACTTTGTCCTAACAGTTGCTTCCAAGGTTCCCATGAGATGGAGGCTGCCCCAACATCCTGTGACACATTCAGAAGTTAGAATGGTATATCAACCATAGGCACCCAGGAACAGCTCTCCACACAGGCCTGGATTGGTCCATCTTCTCTACTTTAAGAAGACAGAGGCTGATTCAGACACATCAATTCACCCTGACCAGGTTGTTTGCCATGGAAGATGACTATTGCTCTCTCAGGTCCTACATAGCTGCCTATATATTCTCCAAGGATCATTTCTCCATGGATCTTTTAGGTTCTCAGCAGGTGGAAGATCATCTACATTCCTATATTGTAAGACCCACTCTGTCCCTGCTCTTCTGTACGTTATATTGAAGGAACAGTGTATAGTTAAGGTTAATAATAGGTTTGATTTGGGTTACGAATCATTCTGCGGGATGAATAATGGCATTGGCAACCTGTGATATTTATAAGAGTATATATGTGAAATATAACTATGAAAGCAGAAATCTAGGTAAGATTTGAAGTCCAGAAGGGCACTGGGGACTTGAGTGGGATACTTAGCTTTGAGTTATGTGCTGCACAGATGTCTCAAATAAATCAATATACACTGGCATCGGACCTTGTACTTTGGATGATTGAATGTTGAAAAGAACATCCAGTCAAAAAGCGATAGTCGGTAGGATTAGGAAGGTAGTCTGTAGGTTTAGAAAGAAGAGTGAGTATAGGATTTGGACCAAAAGTTCTTTAGCAATAGGGTTTCGGGTAGAGAGTGTATGTAAATGTCAGTACATGTGAAGAGTCAGTCACAATGATGAACTGGGGAAATCATGTAGGAAAGCAGATATCAATAGAGACATTAGGAAATCAAGCAAAGTATAAATTGTGTGATAGGGTTAGACATTTTCAACAGGTTTGAGGTTGAATAGATAATCTTAGGAAGAAACAAATATGTAGTCACCAATAGGATTGATATTTGAGAGCATTAGGCAACCTGGACATGGATGTTTTTAGTAATCCATGCTCACTTTCTATTTAGGCTTTGGTACAATTGTAAGTGTGACCTTTGCTTTTGGTGTCCAGAATATTTCTGTGATAAAATGTGTATGTAGATCAGGTGACATGAGTATTTCTTCCACCATTTCTTGGAGCAATATTTTGAAAACTTATAAATTAGTATAGTCGTACAAAGATGTGTACCCTGTTTCTATGAATATACACATAATGCATGAATAGACCATACTGTGAATAAATAATATAACTGGATCCACTTTAAATAATGGATTGAATAGATATCTGAAAATATATAAGAAATGTTATATTGATATACAATCATTCATTCCAACCAGTTATATATCTAATGATCATCTTAGGGTTATGGTTTATCATGAAGGGTTTGTGAGTTTTGTTTCAAAATTGATTATGGAAATCGAAAAAAATGTATTTGGAAAAAAAGTCTCATGAATAGACCACTGAAGAAACGTAGAGAAATTCATGTGTTCTGAAGCAGGAAGTGATTGAAAGTGAAACAAATGCCTATAAATTTGTTAACTAGTGAATAAAATATATATTCTATGATGTACATAAACTGAAGGAATAGTAATGTACCAGTGTGGAATAAAAATTAACGTCAAAATACACATCATGTTCCATAGTAACCTACATGCATTGATGTTAAACTGGGTCAGTTAATGTAGACATATTAGGATTTGTATGCACCTTTCACTGAAGTTAGTTTTCAGTACTAGGAAACAAATATGTATTTCGGGTGGATGAATATTTCTAAGAATAATCTTGTGAAAAGTTGATTATTAATCCACATACATGAACATGAATGAATTTAGGGATTGTATATAAGACACATATATTTCATATTTTTAAAAATCTGGAGAATATATATATATATATATATATATATATATATATATATATATATACACACACACACACACACACACACACACACACACGAACAGAGACATTAATAAGTAGCAATATATATGCCAATCGAAATTCATCATGAAATATATATCATAAAGATGCAAAAACATTCATTTTACTGAACATGGGTTTATGTATAATGTTGTTCTACTGGGAAGCTCACCCATAGGTTGAATTTTCAGTTCCAACAGGGTTTAGGAGGAGTGGTCACTTCTCACACTTTGTATCTGCTAAGTCATGTAACTCACAAGAATGTACGTGTGATATCACGCAGGATTCTATTTGTGCATATAAAAATACATGTGCTGAATAGGCTCCAGAGAATGGGAGACAGTAATTCACATATTTGTTAACTTTGAAAACACATGGAGAACTATTTCAATTAAAAATTGACTAAATTTATAACACCTACCCTTTATCATGCAAATGGCAAGTCGAACTCTGAACTGCATGTACTTATGTACTGTTTGGGTTATTTTTCTCCATCATATTAGGATTAGTAGTCAGAGTCTAGTAGAATATGGGTTAGTGTCAGGGATTCAGAATTTCGAATGGAAAATAGGAAAATTAATCCAATGTGTATGCAAATATGTGCTACAACAAATCTTCCCAGTCTCATCCAGAACCATGCCTTGACATTACCTTCGCCCCAAGTAAGACACAATTAGAGGACAAGAGTTACAAAATCTGTGATTACATTTTTGGAATGGAAAATGCTCAAGAGTGCACAAACTTGGAGGTGGAATAGGAGTTTCCAAAAATAAGGACAGGGTACACACTCCACAAACATGGAGCTCTGCTTGCCTAAAACTTTTTGAGAAACTGCCACTGAGGTTGGGCACTGAAATATAGGTTGTTGTCACGAGTTAAGCTTCCTTTGTAGTGAGACCCTCAAAGCTGGGTCTGCATCTATGTGACCAGGAGGACAAAGTTTCTTATTTTACAATGAACACGAGGCAGCAGTGCTGAATTCTCTCTTTGTAGGTAAACTGTGGCCACTGGGGCTTAGTGTCTCCAAGTGTGGACTGTGAAGCCATATGGTCATCCTCCATTTCGTGGTGTTTCTTCCTGCTGCACTGGGAGTTTGGTATTTGCTTCACGAAATACAAGGAGTTTAACTGCAACAAAGTGCAAGAGGGAGTTCTGTCACGTGTGGTGGATCAGGGTCTGCAGGATGATACAAGAACCAGGCTTCTATCCCACATAGCTTGACCCCTTGACCATAGCAACCTGATTCTGAACAATATCCTGAAATCGCTCCATATAACAAGTTGCCTTTACACAGAAGGTTCTGCTGGCTGTGCCATGTCAGTCACAAGCCATTTGGAAGCCAATGGCAGATCCACATGGCCCCATCACAGATGTTTTATCACATACCTGCCCAACACTGCTCTAGGCCCACTACTCAACAGAGTCCAACTTACTGACATCTCTGTTCTACACCATTTACATGAAACCCAGTAAAACAAGACACTGAAATATTCATGACCAGCAACAGGTCATCCAAAGGTTCTCCAGTGCCACCTGGTGATGGGAATTTCAAAAATTTCATGGCATTTATCTAGCAATTTTTCAAGGATGAAGTTGGAGGCACTGTGAGTTTCAATTCATTCAGGAACCATTAAATGGTTAGGAAGCTCATTTCAATGAAAGCTCTTGAGAACACTCACAGGTAAGGCTTCCCAAAGAATGGTGAAAAGATCACATGATGTTTAGCTCATTTAGCTCTACAATGTGAGGTCCATATGAGTTTTGACTCTCAACGATGGGTGCCAAGTCTTTCAGAATAAAATCATGTGGTATCCTGGCTGAGAGGCCCAGTGCTCTGTGGAAAGCCACCCTGGGCCTAGAACTCAGTTTCCAAGGGCGACACTCATGCCTGGCTTCCTAAAATCTCAACACTATTCATGGCAATACTTCTCTGAGTTCAGTTGCAGAACTCAGTCTCTAAGGAAATCACACCAGAGTTCAAGCACATGTGAACCAAGTCATCTCTTCTAACCGCCACCCAAATGACCACAATTTAAACAAAAACACTCCAACGTGGCGCTCATCTTCTTCCATATAGACACACATAATAACCTGTGGCTAGAGTTTTCCATGAGGGGCACAGCTCAAGTCCGTGTCCAAAATAAGCTCTCTTGCACCTAAATTGCCTAATTCAGGGTGGCATGGACACCCTTCTTGTGAACCAAGAGAGATCAAATAGGCCTCCCATTAATACTGCTCCACTTCTTCAATTTGAGGTCAACTGACTGTGGGGTTTGGATTCTTTATGTAAATTGGAGTCTTGAGAAAACCCAAGCAACCATGGGCTAGCCTCTGCAGGGCTTTGAAGATCTCATTTGACCCAAAGGATCCCTATTCTGACTTGATGGAATTCAGGAAAGTTACAGAGGAAGGCGAGAGACTTCATCCACAAGGACTGCTCTGTGGCCATTTTGGTCTTGGATGTACACATGGGATCTTTCTTTATATCCATCAGGACCTGAGAATCTAAGCCACAGCCTCACACAGGGCAAATAGGCTGATTCAGACACATCCTCTCCAAAGCAATTAAGCAAAGAACCACAGGTAATACCCATTCATTTCCATTTGAAAACTGTTTTCTTCAGGCTTCACAAAGTGGTGGCCTGAGGAAAAGACCTTCCTGACATTCAGGGCAACAGAAGATTAGGTAATCAAAAGGCCCCAAGCAGGGTTTCTCCACTGAGACTTTACTGGTAACATTGATATCTGAGTTTTCTGAGATGCTCGCCATTCCCTTTAGCTATCTAGTACATGGTCATTTCAAAGAGCTTCGTGGTTGTACATATCTTAAACACAAAACCATGAGCCTATTCTGGAAAGTGGCCAGAATTCAGGAAGAAAACAGGATCTTAGAAAGATAGTAAGTGTTGCCATCAATAAGGCAAGCTGCAGTCCATTAATAAATTGGGAAGGATGAATGCTGGGAAGCTTTCTAGCTGACAGGACATATTCATTGATGCATTCTCTCTTCTAATGTCTACAACCACGGGCACAGTAGGATACACTGACATAGAAACACTCGCGTTGTCAAACGACTTACTAGAAACCGTTCACTCCAAAAAAAAAAAAACAAACCTTCTTTCATACCTATTCTCAGAACATGAGACAAAACCACAAACTCACACCCACATCACAAAGGCACCTCCTTCCCCCATGTAGGTCTGTGACTATCTGGAGAGTCCTCTGACTGGTGGGCAATACTATGTTCCAGGAAATGGCCTGTTCTTTCTCAAATCTGGTCTTTTTGGCCAACTCTGTGAAGTTTTTAGGATCCAGTGGTGAGCCAATGCCTGCTTTCTCAGGAAAGCCCCCTCTTCATAGCTTTTCTTGCATTTGGCCATCCTCACATCAGTAGGTCCCAAGAAAGACTGAGTCTGTCCTTGGTAAATCAAAATAAGTTTGACAACTGGGACTGGGACTGGGACTGGCTCTGGGTGCCAGGCTTCCTGGATTCCAAGTTCAGAGAGTTACATCACCATAGAAGTTAGGTGAGGTCACTTTCTTTAGGAACTGAATGAGGTCACTGCCTTGACAACAACTTTGTCCTAACAGTTGCTTCCAAGGTTCCCATGAGAAGGAGGCTGCCCCTACTTTCTGTGACACTTTCACAAGTTAGAATGGTATGTCACCCATTGGCACACAGGAGCAGCTCTCAACACATCCCTGCTTTGGTCCATCTTCTCTACATTAAGAAGAGAGTGGCTGATTCAGACACATCCCTTCATCATGAGCAGGTTGTTTGCCATGGAAGACTTTTGCTCTCTCAGGTCCTTCATAGTTGACTACATCTTCTCCAGGGATCATTTCTTCAAGGACCTTTGAGGTTCTCAGCAGGTGGAAGATCCTCTATATTCCTGTATTTTAAGACCAACTCTGTCCCCGCTCTTCTGTAAAATTAGATTGAGAGAACAGTGTATGGTTAGGGTTAATAACAGGTTCAATTTGGGAGAGAAAAGAAACTACATGGTTGAGCAAACAGGGTCCTACAGTTAACAATAATATGAGAATTATTAATGGACTAGCCTGGGTGGATAAAAGTGTAGTTAACTAGGTGGACTATGTGAACCAAGACTCAAACCTCCCTTTGGGGGCCTCTGTCTTTCTTTGACACTCTTCAAGTAATTTTCTTAATTTACTCATAGATTCTTTTACAACTCCAGTATTGTCGGCATAAAAAACATCATTCTTTCCTCAATGCAAGCAAAAAGGCACCCTTCTCTCATGAAGAGGAGGTCCAACACTCGCCTGCTCTGTAAACAACTTCAGAGAGAGAGAGGTTAAAATTCCTGTAAAGCTGTGATGTCGGTTTTTAATGTCTTTAAGCTTTGGTCTATTTCTGCTTCTAATTGTGTCTTTGTTGTGTCTCATGGACTAGGGCAGTTGTTCCTGTGCCCACCCCTTCAGCAACTATTATTCCTAATAGGATGGCTAAAGTGAGGGATACAGGTTCCCGGTGGAACCGGGTTGTATGCCCCCCCTATTTGATCTTTAAATGAACCTGCGTCCTGATAGAGCACTCTGGAAAACATCTGCATCATTACATAATTAATTGCAACTATTGACCACTTTATGAAAACATAAATAATGTTAAAGTGTATAGAATTATACTGTTGTAGAGACGGACAAGGAAAGGCACCTAAGATAGCACCAAAGACAGGAAAGGAGTTTTATTTGTTTGCATCCGTATTGAGAAGGCATTGCTTCAGTTGTAATCAATTAATCCCCTGAACCCCAAGTTTTGGTAGTTTTAGTATTTGTACCCAACATGTAAGGGAAGGGGCTCAGAAGTTCACAGTCTGCAGAAATTTACACAAATCAGTTTTTGTTTCTGTTTTTTTCCTCTGTTCTGTGCACGTTAACTTTTCAAGGACACCTTGGAATGGGAGAGCTTTTTTGTCTCTTTTTTTTTTTCTCCTTGCCAGCTGTCACCATGGAGCCCAGTTGGTAACTTTTTTATCTTAGAAATGTAGCCATCTCTGTGAAGCCCCAGCTCAAGGCCAGAGTCCTTGTTCACATATTTTGTGAAAAACTGGTAAGGCGATGTCTAGCTTAGGGGTGGTGATTTTTCCAGCCAGTGGCCAAGTAGAACAGGGCAACATGAAGAGTGGAAGTTTATCTCCATTGAACTTTTTCAGAGGGACTCTTTTGCTGAAAGCCCTAAAGTAAGCCTTGGTAAAGACTTCTGGAGAAGGTCATTTAAGACATTTCTGTGGACCTGGTACAGAGGGGGATGACAGGGAAGGCGATGCTGAGTGCAGCTCCGTGGATCTGAGAATGAGGAAGGAGAGATGCCAAAGAATAATGGGAAAGGGGTTTGGGATTTTCCTAGAACAAAAACTTGAGCAGTAGAACGGGTAGAGCAGAGGGGAAGACGGGAGTGAGTATTCCAAAAAGCCTGTGAGGGACTTTAAATTCTTAGAAACCTGTTTTCAGTGATGACAAATCAACTTTAAAGGTCATTTTCATTACATCTTGGATAGGGGTCTGAGGGCTCTTCTCAGCTGGTTTGAGCTTTGGCTAAGCTTGCTAGAGGACTTGGTGGGACCTAGTGCAGACACTGACAGGAAAAGAGAGGAGTGGGTGGAGGGGTACCTCGGTACCTGCTTCCTCAGCAAGGGGGCAATGTTCTGAGATCCAGCGGAGGTTTGGGTTTTTGATCTAGTAATTGGAGGGGAGAAATCAGGTTGCTGAGGTGGGAGTGAAAGCAGAGAGTCTAGAGCAGAAGGCTGAGGGTGAGGAACTATTGGGGAAGCATAGTACAGGATGTGAGCGAAGGAGGAAAAAGGATTCCACATAGGGGAATTTCCCCCTTTTGAGCACTTGCCGAAGTTAAAAATGTCATGCAGAATTTGAGGATCTAGAGAACCCTCTGGGGGCCATAGTTTTTGGTTGTCTAATTGGTAATATGGCCAATGCTGTGTACTGAATTTGATGAGGAGTTTGGGTTCCACCAGGCAGTCCCTGTATGCTCACATCCCCATGACTTACACAAGAAGTCGGCTTTTCCCCCACACAGCCATGGCTGTTTGTCGCTTTGATAGTCTGCCGGGCATACATAGTAATATAGGCTAGCCAACCTGCATCTGGCTCGCGTGTCCCTGCATCCATAATGTTTGTTTCAATTATCTATGGTACGGAAGGGATTTAATGGAATTTTAGTGAGATCCTCTTCATCAGGCATGTCTCAATAGGAAAGACCTATACTGAGCTGAAAAATGTCTGGGTGGAGAGATAGTCACCAGGTCCCTAAGGGGGCCGTTAAGGTCTCTTTAATGGTTCTATTTATTTTTTCTACCTGTCCTGAGTTCTGGGGTATATAAGCATAATGTAACTTCCAATTAATCCACAGGGTCCTGGTTAACACCTGACTTACCTGGGCCATGAAAACCAGTCCATTATCAGTCCATTAGGCAGATCGTATCTTGGAAAAATATCTTTCAGGATCTTCTTGAAAACCATTTGCGCCGTTTTTTTTTTTTTTTTTTTTTTTTTTTTTTGTGTGTGTGTGTGTGTGTAAGGCTTCAATCCATCCTGAAAATGTATCTACAAAGACTAGGAGATATTTAAATCCATACCTTGCTGGCTTAATTTTAGTAATGTCCACTTCCCAGAATTGTCCTGGTCTGGTTCCTCATAGGTGCTTTCCTCTAGGAAACTTGGAAGGGTAAGCATTACCCAATTGACGGACCCGACAGGCTTTTGTTACCCGTTCAGTTATTTCCTTTCACTGTGAGTTGGTTAGTGGAAAACTCTGTTCTTAATCTTACAGTAATGCCTGCAGTTTCTTTGAACCAAGGTGAGTGAGTTGATGTACATTTTTAACGTAGTGTAGGGCTTGCTCTAATTGCAGGCTGAGCTCAGTGAAATTGAGGCGTTCAGTGTCAGTGTCCTTAGATGTTATCAAAAACTTCCTGGTCCTCAGGGTTTCATTGGAATTGGGCATCTTCCTTTAACAGCGGGTATAATGGAGCAGCTAAGGACGCAAACCCAGGCATCCATAACCTGCAAAAGCCAGCAGTCCCAAGAAATTCTCTGAGTTGTCTGCTGTAAGATGGGGGTGGTATCTACATAATGGTTTGTTTTCTGGGCTCAGTGAGCCATCGTTTACTGCCCCTAAGGGAATAGCCCAGGAAGATTACTTCATGCTAGCAAATTTGGGCCTTTTTGGTCGAAACTCTATACCCGAGTTGAGCAAGCTCATATAATAGTGCTTGGGTCCCAGACTCACAGTTTTCCTTGGTGTTGGCTGCCAGTAGCAGGACATCCACGTATTGAAGCTGGGTAAATTCAGGGTGCGTAGTTCTGAAGTTGTTGAGATCTCTGTGGAGGGCTTCATCAAAGAGAGTGGGGGAGTTTTTGAACCCCTGTGGGAGTCTAGTCCAAGTTAGTTGACCAGACGTTTTGGTTTCTGGGTCTACCCACCCGAAAGCAAACAGCAACTGACTATCTTTATGCAGAGGCAAGCAAAAGAAAGCATCTTTTAAGTTCAGAACAGTATATAATTTCCCCTCAGGGTTCAGAGTGCTAAGCAGATTGTACGGATTAGGTACCGTGGGGTGAATGTCCTGCCCTCTTTTGTTGATCTCTCTTAGCTCTTTAATGGGGCGATAGTTCCCGGTCCCTGGCTTTTTTTTTCTAGTAGCAGGGGAGTGTTCCAGGCCGATTGACAGGGCCTTAGGACCCCTAATGCCAGATATTTCTGAATATGGGGCCTTATCCCACCTTTAGTTTTTTTGCTTAGAGGATATTATTTGACATTGACTGGGGAGATTGAGGTTTTTAACTCCACTGTTATTGGAGATTGTTTCACGGCCAGGCCTAACCCAGCAGTTTTTGCCCAGGCATCTGGGTAATCTGTTATCCATTTTTGTGGTAGCTTGCCTGTTTGATCAGACTTGGGGCATGTGAATGGTGGATGTTCATCTTCTACTAATATAGTTAAAGCCGTGACTATAGGAGTTTTTGCTGAAGTATTTAGAAATTTCATTTGGGGGCCTTCATGGTTAAAAGTTATTTTGGCCCGGAGCTTGATGAGCAGATCTCTGCCCATCAATGGGTCCAGGCATTCTGGGATTCCTAGGAAGGAGTGATGGATTTTTCCTTTCCCCAGGTCCATGGTCCTCTTAGTTGTCTAAGCCTGATATTTACTGTCATCATCCCTTTGAACTAGAGACCTTTTATTTGATAGAGGGCCCAATGGGGCCTTAAGGGCTGAGTATACTGCTCCTGTATTCACTTCAAAGTTTACTGGAGTCCCCTCCACTTCAAAAGTTACCCTGAGCTAGGGGATGGGTTCTGAGCCCTGACTTTCTTAGTCATCCTCCAGAGTCAGAATGGCCAGCTGGCGTGGCTGTCTCTTTATAGGGAACTCTATGGCCCAGTATCCTTTTTCTTTAGAGTAGGCACACTGATCTGAGGCCAGGGGTGGCCTCTGGCATGGGCCCTTCCTGTCACCCTATGTCTTAATTTCTGGCCTCTTTCTTGTTGTGATCAGGACCTTAGTCAATGGCTTAGTCTGTCTTTTGGTTCTCTCATCCTCCCTTTGCTCCCTTTCTTTCTCCCTGTTTCTCTCTTATAGTATACTTTCTTGGCTTCTTTGACAAAATCTCTCTTTTAATTTTTTTTTAATATCCATGGCAGCTTGCTCATTTAAGGCCATCATGACAGATGCTTTTTAATCTGCTGCCTGAGGATCGAAAGGAGTATATCTCTTATATGCCTCCATGATTCTCTCTAGAAACATAAATGGAGATTCATCAGGCCTTTGAATAATTTCTCTTACCATGGCCAAATTAGTTGGTCACCCAGCGGCCACTTGGAGACCCGCTGTTAGAGCCTGGCAATAATTGAACAGATGCTCCCTATCTTCAAAGGTGTTGGGGTCCCAGTTGGGTGGGTTTAAGGAGAAGCCAGTTTTGATTATGTTGGGAAGTTGTGTTGGTCGCCCATCAGGTCTGAGGATATTTTTTTCTACATTCCAGGAGATTTTTCTCTCATTGCTCTGTCATGAAGAGAGTCGCTAGGTGGTGTTGGCAGTCACCTCAAGTAGGCAGGTGTGAAAACGTCGGTGAGTTCTCTGAGTTCTTTTAGCCGGGCCAGCTTCCTCCAGGGAAGGAGGGGCTGTGTGTGCCGCGGGACAGTCATCTGGATGACGCTGGGCCATCCTAGCTTCCTCGAATGGTGAAGAGGCTGAGTCAGCAGAAGGGGAATCACTTAGAGGGTGTTAGGGGTTGGGAGACGAGGGCAGATGATAAGGAGGGGGTGGTGAGTCCAGTAGAGTCTTGAGACTCAGGGAGAACAGAGGGTGGAGGAGGAGGAGCAGAGAGGTTGAGATAGAATCGTGGGGGAAGGAGTAGGAGCAGGTGCAGGGACAAGGAAAGGCTTGACCCATGGAGGAGGAGATTTGTAGAGGTACTGACAAGTTAAGATATATGGCTGTTGATCTGGATGTCTATGTGGCACCTGCTGAAAGACAATATCTCGGACTTTTCAAATAAGTGCGAAGTTGAAAGATCCTTCTAGGAGCCATCCGACTGCAATGGTGAGTCATTCTGAGACACAGAATCTGCCAGGTCTGGCGTTTTACTGAAAAAGAAAGATTCTGAGCCCTTAAGCAGATTTTGGTCCAGTGATTAAGGGTCAGGGACAGAGGCATTGAAATGATCTGTCCCATAATGAAATATACACAGACACCGAAAGGAACGACACACAACACAGACAAGACAAGACAATAAAGACAGGCAATGGACGTCCAATACTGAGACCAGGACTGACTAGTCGGCAAAACCTGAAGGGCTGGCAATATCGAATCAGAAACAAAATATCACTGAGTCGAGGAGACTATTGTTCCACGATTTTCCGAGTCTATCCCCCAGGGACATGGCCTGTGGCTCTGTGACATGTGTGTCAGCCACCATGGGAGAGAGCTCACGCTCTTTACCAATAGCCGTTTTGCCATACCCTAACCTGAAGCCTGAAACGAGAAAGATGGGCCTTATTTACCCCCAGAGGAGCCCGTTGGGGGTATTTTGTCTGCAGCTTCCGGATCTTGCTAGGGCCACCAGATGTAAAGGTTGGGCGAGCATCTGCGGCAGAGACCACTAAGAGACTGTCTCATGCAACAGCAAAGGGTTTATTGGGAGTCCGGCATGAAGGGCTCAGAGATCACTTGAACAGAGCAGAGAGCCCTGAGAACAGCTTAAGAAATGGTTATATATTTTTCTTGGAGAGGGCAGGGAGAGAAATTTATTGATGGGTAATGGCGAGTGTCAGTTTGCGAGCAACTGGTTGACGGAGTACATTCTGCAGTTTGGCAGTTTGGGACAGCACATTCTGGGAACAAGAATAGTAAACAGTTCTCAAGATTTCAATGGTGTTTTGTTAAGCATACAGAAAAACAGGAAATGACAAGTATCTATTTTATTAACCTTTCAATGTAAATATGAAAACAGAAATCTAGTTAAGATTTGAAGTCCAGAAGTTCATTTGGCCCTTGATTGGTATACTTAGCATTGAATTACGTTCTGTAGAGATGTCCCAGAAATATGGATATACAATGTCATAGGACCTTGTACCTTCTTGGAGGTCAGTTCCAAAACACAGTCTCTAAGGGGAATCACACCAAAGTGCAAGCCAAGTTGGACCCAGTTATCTCTTCCAACTTCCACACAAATGACCGCAGTTAAAACCAAAACACTCTCACATGACACTCATCTTCTTCCATATAGACACTCATCATAACTTCTGGCAGGAGGATTCCATGAGAGGCGCAGCACAAGACAGTGTCCCAAGTAAGCTCCCTTTCCCCTCATTTACCAAAAGTCAGGGTGGCCTGGAAACCCTTCCTGTGAACCAGGAGTGATCAAATATGCCTGCCGTTAACACAGCTCTGTTCTCCAATTTGAGGCCTACTGACTGTCGGTTTAGATTCTTTATTTGAATTGGATTCATAAGAAAACCCAAGAACCTATGGGCTAGCATCTGCAGGGCTTTGAATAACTCATTTGACCCATTGGATCCCTATTCTCACTTGAGGGAGGTTAAGAACCTTATGGAGGAATGCGAGAGACTTCATCCACAATGACTGATTTTTGGCCATTTTGATTTGGATCCACACATGGGATCTTTCTTACGATCCATCAGGTGCTGAGAATCTAAGCTCTAGGCTCACACAGGGCCAAAGGGCAGATTCAGACACATCCCTTTCCAAAGGAATTAAGCAAACAGCCACAGGTGATGCCCATTCATTTCCGTTTGAAAACTCTTTTCTTCAGGAATCTCGAAGGCGTGGCCTGAGGCAAAGACCTTCCTGACATTCAGGGCAACAGAACAATAGGTAATAAAAAGGCCAATTGCAGGGTTTCTCCACTGAGACTATCCTGGTCACACTGGTATCTGAGTTTTCTGAGATTCTTGCCAATTCCTTCAGCTATCCAGTACATGTCCATGTCACGGTGCTTGGAGGTGCTACATATCGTGGACACAAAAGCATGAGTCTATTCTGGAGAGTGGCCAGAATTCAGGAAGAAAACAGGAACTTAGGAAGATAGCCGGTGTTGCCCATTGATAAGGCAAGCCCTAGAGTATTCATTAATTGGGCAGGATGAATGCTGGGAAGCTTTCTAATAGACAGGAAACATCCATTGATGCATTCTCTTTTCTAATGTCTACAACCACGGACACAGTGGGATACACAGACATAGAAACACTCACCTTGTCCAACAACTTACTAGAAACAGTTCACTCCAAACCAAACAAACCGACTTTCCTACCTATTCTCTGAACATGAGACAAAACCACAAACACACATCCACACCCACAAAGTCACCTCCTTCCCCCAAGTAGGTCTCTCACTCTCCAGAGTGTCCTCTGACTGCTGGGTCATACTGTGTTCCCCCGATATGGCCTGTCCTGTTTCAGATCTGGTCTCCTTGTCCAACTCTGTGAAGTGGTCAGGAGCCAGCTGTGAGCCACTACCTGCTTTTTCAAAAAAGGCCCCTCTTCAGAGTTTTCCTGGCATTTGGCCATCCTCACATCAGTAGGTACCAAGAAAGACTGACTCTGTCCTTGCTAAATCGAAGCAAGTGAGACCACTAGGACTGGGACTGGGATTGGCTCTGTGTGCCTGGCTTCCTGGATCCCAAGTTCAGAGAGTTCCATTACCAAGGAAGTGAGGTGAGGTCGCATCCTTCAGGAACTGAATGAGGTCACTGCCTTGGCAACCACTTTGTCCAAACAGTTGCTTCCAAGAGTACCATGAAAAGGAGGCTGACCCTACATTCTGTGGCACTTTTGCAAATTAGGATGGTATATCAACCATAGGCACCAAGGAACAGCTCTCCACTCAGGCCTGGTATGGTCCATCTTCTCTATATTAGAAAGAGAGCCTTTAGTCCCGAGAGCATTGCAGTGAACCTCTGCACTAAAACTATTAGCAAGCACCTGATGGAGGAGGCCTCCATAGGTAAGTGGCGCCTTTATAACATCTGATATCCGGTTAAGGGAGATCTCTTCTCATGACAGAGATGTGGCCTGGGGAGGCTCACATATACTCCTGTCCAGGACAGTAACAAGAATCATTCTGTCCTCTGTTCTGTTCTGTAGGAAATTCCTCTGGAAGTGTAGAGAGGTGCCGACGGGCACGCACGCGCTCCTACCCTGGAGCTTTAGCAAGATGTTGCACTGTACCACTGTTTTTCTGTTTAGGCGCCGGGTTTCTGTTTTTCTTTTTGTGTGTGTGTGGTGTGTTTTGTTCTCCGTTCTATTTTTTTTTTGTTTGTTTGTTTGCTTTTGTTCATTTTGTTGTGTGATTTTGGTTGTAAAAACTTAAGGATATTGGACGTGAAAATGGGTAATAAAGAGAGTAAGCCTGACACCCGTTTGAACTGTGTTTTAAGGAACTGCGATGAACTTTACCCCCCTTTGTTTAGCAGGATGATAGAAGCCCCTAGCTGGCTGCCTGGAGCACAACCGTTGCAGAGGGCAATGCCTGCTGGGGACCTAAGAACTGAGTATCTCCCAGGTTAACAAGTGAAACTCCTTTAAAACCCCTTGTCCCTCCAGATCAAGAGAGTCACAACATTTGGCAGAGTCCCCTGTGTTTCTCCTTTGTTAGCAAAGCAATTAGCCTCCCCTTTTCTTTTTCTCAGAACCCATTCCTCATTATTTAATTGGTATAAATTGGCTTCTAGGTCAGGAACCGAACTTTAAGTTACATATTGGTACCCCCCCTCCGCCCCAGAACTTTGTGAGAGCTGTCTACTGAAATGTTAGGAGATGGAGCTTGCTTGGGGTGGAACTGAACCAGAGGAGCTAATCCTGTAAGTAAAAGGAGGGACTGAGGGACCCCCAGCAGCTGCCAAAGCTCTGTTGATTCAGGGAATACCCTCCTTCCTTCCGTGCACTGTAAGTATTATGCCACCTCTGTCTTGTTAAAAAAGAGAAAAAGAAAAAGGGGACACTAAATTCAGTAAAGTCACCATATAGACACTTTATTTTACATTTCAGGTTGCCCCTCTGTTAAAACATCTGGTCCCCCCCTGGGTGCCACTGGTGTAGTAGATTTTTTCTCTTATCTGCTCTGGTTTAAAGGATTCTGTCTGACAACCATAGTCTCTACCTCCTTTCTGTCTGTCTTGTGTCTTTGTTTCTGGTCCTTTAAGACATGTGCAATAATGTGTTGATATTATAAATTTTTTCTTGGGAATGATCTTAGCTGAATGTGTGTCTAAATGATGATGTTTTATCATAAAAAAACTGGTATCTGAATGGGTTTTTGAAGCATTGCACAATCTTGCAGTTAAAAGTCGGGTTTAGGTCATTGTTTAGTTTAAGATTTCAGGTAATTCATGCCAGAGAACTTAAATACTTAGGATGGAAAACTGAAGAACTCTACTTCCAAGTTGGCAAGTAACTTCCCAATCATTTACTTTTTTTTTTTTTAACCAATTTTGAATTTGGTAGCCAGAGAAAATGTCACTGTGTGTACCAGTGCATTAATTTGGACAAGGATAGTAAACCATAGTATGGTATCTGTTGACAAAATAAGATGTAAAGACATAAAATTTTGTGAATTGTATCTTGAACTTGTATCATAATTTTCAACACCCCAACTGGAAAATTATGGTTAATATGCCTTAGGCCTGAGGTGTCTGCTCAGAATAGCATTTTTTTCCTGCTCCTTCCAGACCTCAGCCATGACTCATGTTGAAATGCAAATGAAAAAAGCCTGCAAGCTTAGTAGGAGACTGATTTGATGCCTAACGGAAAAAAAAAGTAAATTGTATGGTATTTACTAATTACTGGCCAGTCATTTTTTCTAGGACTCTTATTGTTTTCCTTAGATACTTTATTATTTTTGAGCTCATGATTCTGAGCATACAGACCTAGGTTAATGTTTTTCTGATCAGTTCTATCTTTGACCAACTGTGGACTTTTTGAAACATTGCAATAGATATTTAACCTGTGAAAAACTACAAGGCCTTTACTATTATTATGTGTGCACAATTTTGTTATGTGTTGTCTGTCTATATAGACATATATCCGTATATCATATATATGATACACAAATTAACATATATAAGGAGCGCTCATTAAAAAAAGTGCTCATAAAAACAAATTTTAAAAAGTGGATCCAAAGATCTTTAGTTCACGTGGTTTAAATGTTTCAATTTAAATCGGATAAACAGATAAAATAAATGTTTTTAAATTTAAGCTTACAAATTTTCTAGGTGTTCAAAAATCTAATAAAATATTAATATCTACAAAACGTCTAATGTGCCTTGGTTCTAGAACATTTTCTTCAACATAAAAATGGTTTACACTGTTCAATACATTTCTCTAATATTTTGATAAATAAGTAAAGTAAATTTGATATGGGATTACTCATTCGTGAGTACTTTTGTTAGAAATCTGATCATTTACTAAGGTCTGTATAAGTTTTTACTAAACTCTATATAAGGTTTTAAAAATCAGTCATGTGTTAATGAGACAAAAATTTTTGAAACATAAGTTTACCCATAACATTGTGTTTATTAAGTTTTATTTTTTCTAGAGCAAGGAACCATATAAATTAAAAAACTTATTAAATCAGAACTGTTATTTTAGAGCATTGTACTGCCATTTCTTTAAAAGCTAAACTTGGTTAATGTAGAAACATCAATGTAATTGTGATGCTATTAATGTTTTCATATCTTACAGGTATGCAAGTCTGTAAGGTAGAAACTTTAAAAGAGCATTATATCAAGCTCGTGTTCTGAAGTTGTATGGTAAAAAAATATATTGGAGATTTATTTACCTGTTATCAATAAGATATGTAAAGTTTTATGTTACTTTTTACATTGTGGAACAATTTAAATGTATTTTTAAGTTAATGAGAGCCTAATCTATGTAAAAGTTGAAAACTTTCAGGCTTTCTTTAATTCATGTTTTAAATGTGATATCATATGGTGTTAGCTAATGTTCATGAGACCACAAACAATTTATGTAAACTTTGTCAATGTTGCTTTTAATTTTTACTTTTTAATAAAAACAACCCCATACCATTATTGTCATCTGGTAATAACAAAAGGGTAATCAAAGCAATATAAACAAATACTTTAGGATTATACTCCTAAACAAAAACACCTAAAAAAACAAAACTGCCTTCTCAATAATTCATGACTTCATTGATCATTTCTAGTTAGAGACACTTGGTAGCAGAGTAATATTATCTCCTTTTGGTACACAGTGACCCAGTTCTGTTCTTTACTTTGTTTTAAATCAATTTCTTCTGCATCATCTGATGAGAGGTTCATATACTTCTTAAAACCAATGATTGAGCCCTCAACCTGCACATTCACTTGCTCATAGAGCCAAACCTGAAATTGGGAACTATTTTGCCAGTGTCTGAAGATGAAGTTGATGGGTTACACCTTCACTGTCTGTACATTTTGACCTTGGCCACAGTACACTAAAATGGAAGTTCACAAACACCACAATGACCTAGAGGCTCCTCACATAGAAACTTACAGATCTGGTATACTGTTTTCTAGAAACCCTTCCAAATTATAAAGTAATTCTAATAATCCATGTTTATCATAATTTTCCTACCAAAAACCAATCCTGAGTATGAACTATTAGTTTCTTAAGGAGTAGATCTTCCCAGACGCCCAAACAAAAAAAAAAAAATAAAGATCAGCTTTAGAACTAAAATGCTTAAGATTTATAAAGAGCCCTGCCTTACCTGAGATAAGGCTGTGTGTCCCATCTTACTATATGTGAGAATGACTATGAAACAAGTACGTCAGATAATATTTCTTTAAAGTTATGTTAAAAACATAAAAAATGTCAAGATTCCTAGGATCTCAAACAGGGGATATAATGTAATACTCAGCCAAAAAATTTAGGGTAGCTATTACACGAACTAAGTATTTTTACTTTTGTTAATTTTAGTTGAAATTTTCTTATAAGTTATCTAAAGATTCCCTGTTAGTGTTTTACAAATGTGTTGCTTTAAGAACACAACATGGGTTTATTCAAGATAATAAGTCATCACCTACAATACAGACAGAATAATACAGATCCCAATTAATAAAAAGATAATTATAAAGTTATAGACATTAAAGTCCAGTACTCTTAATATAAGGCTGTTAAAATTAATTTGCTGGATGTTTAAGATTAGGATTTAAAATTAAAGTTAAATGAAAAGGGC
Organism: Callospermophilus lateralis; assembly: GCF_048772815.1. NCBI lineage: Eukaryota > Metazoa > Chordata > Mammalia > Rodentia > Sciuridae > Callospermophilus > Callospermophilus lateralis. Next base: position 521,638 of record NW_027515838.1, read on the forward strand.
CAAGAAAACCAATATTTGGCTCTTACCCTCTGAGTCAATCTGAATCCAGGAAACAGGGGACTTCTCTAAAGAGCTTTGCAACTCTGAGCCAAATAACCTCCTGATCAGGGAGATTAATGAGACCACTGGAGAACAGAAAGCCAATCAGTGCATTTGTTATGAAGAGGACAGTCATCAGAGAAAGGAGATATCCCTGATGCTTCTGAGGGAAGATAAATGGTCAAGCAAGACCTGGACCCACCTAGCGCAAATGGCACTAGCAGAATTGAAAATGTGCTCTCATTTTTCCAGAATTGACTCCCATAAAGCTCAGCTGACTGTTAACAATAGATAGAAACAAAAGTCCGTTTGACTTTTGTGTTTCATCTTAAACACTTTGGAAAGACAGTTAAGACGAAAATTCAGCCATTCCTGGGCATTTTAAATAATAATAATAATAATAATAATAATAATAATAATAATAATAATAATATTTTAAGGTATGCACTTTATTTTAGCCTCCCAAAATAAGTAAGACTGGAGGCTACAAAGAAGGATTCTCAGACAGGAATGCCTGATACTTATAAAAAGAGACTATCAAGAAGAGCTGCCAGAGGCAGAAATTTTTAATTTAAGGCCTGCAGATATTCCTAACCAACACAGGTAGGCTTGGTGTTTGCTAGTACGATTATCCAGCCCTGAGTAACAGAATTAAAGGTTTCTCTATTAGACGCAGAGGTCATACTAGAAAAAGGATTTTACAAGATCAGATGACATTACATTGTTAAACTGTATCTTATGGGGAAGGACAACTGTAACACTAAAAGTTAAATATTAATTTGATAGTCCTGATAACTGGGGATATTAAAGACTGGTGAGGGAACTTCTATACACTAACATGTTCCGGCTGCTGCAACATTTATTCAGTACTCATGGTTTTTGTTTCTCTCATAGAAGAACCCATCCCCAGATGACTTTACAACCTGTTCTTCCCCAACCAGACTTCAATCCGAAATGACTTCTAAAAGGCAACTCATGTCCCCCAACTGACTTATAAAAGGCAACTCATGTCCCTCACGCCATGCTCACTCACTTCACCCTGTCTCAGGTCAGAAGAAGAAATAATGATTGACGCCACTCTTCTTACAACAATGGAGAGAAAGATAAGTAGACTATCAATATAAGTAATTAATTAAGTCTGGTAAAATCAGGGAGATCGGTTTTGGGTAAGTTCTAAAAATTTGGAGAATCTTACCTGAGGGATTAAAATTTCCTCAGTGCTCTTCCCCTAATCTATTAAAGATTTGAAAGGGACACAGAGAAAAGGGGGAAATGATAGACCCAACCTGATCTTTTATTAAAATTGAGAGCCACCTTGCCACAAAGCCATGAAAAGGTAATTTTGGCTTTACCATAAATTACTGCAAATTCTGAACCTGCTTGAAATGCCTGCCCGTGCCTTGAACTCACGCATGCCCGGCTCTCTGACCAGATAGCAGCCCTCTCTGAAACTTTAGTGACACATCATAAATATTTGCCTTCTCTGGCCAGACAACATCCCTCTCTGAGGCTCTAATGGTCCTCTGAATTCTGATGTAGGGACAGCAAAAAAAACCTAAACTACCATTAGTGTGATGCTTGTCAGAGTTCTGTTATCTGTAACACCCCTTTTGTGTAACTTTCTGGGCTATAAAGCTGGGCTGTAGGAAAGCTGGGGTTGCTGTCTTGTTCCAGCTGTTTTGGGAGGGGAGGCAGCATGAAAGGTAGAAATAATAAGATTAATTTAATATGATTTTAATTAGAGTCAGTGGTCTTTTCTTGTGTCGTGGTCTAACAATTAACACTCCAAAAACATGGAGCTCTGACGGCCTAAAGACTTCTTGAGGAACTTCCTCTGAGGTTGGGCACTTGAAATATATGTTGTTGTAAGGAGCTTTAGCTTCCTTTCTAGTGAGACCATCAAAGATGGGTTTGAATCTATGTGACCTGGAGGACATGGTTTCTTGTATTCTAATGAACATAAGGCAGCAGTGCTGAATTTTCTCTTTGTAGGTAAACTGTGGCCACTGGGTGCTAAGTGTCTCCCCGTGTGGACTGTGAAGCCATTTTTTCATCCTCCACTTTTCGTGGTGTTTCGTGCTGCTGCACTGGGAGTTTGGTATTTGCTTCATGAAATACAAAGAGTTCAACTGGGACCCAGTTTTGGAGGGAGTTCTGTCACTTGTGGTGGGTCAGGGTCTGCAGGAGAATGCAACAACCAGGTTATATCTCACAGAGCTTGCCCCCTTGTACATAGAAATCTGACTCTGAACTTTGCCCAGGAACCTCTCCATGTAACAAGATGCCTTTACATAGAAGGTTCTGCTGGATGCACAATGTCAGTCACAAGCCATTTGGAAGGCAATGGCAAATCCTAATGGCCACACCACAGATGTATTATCACACACCTGCCCACCACTGCAATAGGCCCACTACTCAGCAGGCTCCAACTTACCGGCATCTTTGTTCACACCATTTTCATGAAACTCGGTCAATCATGGCATTCTCTTGTACACTAATGATCAGCAACAAGACATCCAAAGGTTCTCTAGTGCCACCTGATTATTGGAATTTCAAAAATTTCATTGTATTTATCTAGCCATTTTTCATGGATGAAGTTGGAGACACTGTGGGTTTCAGTTCATTCAGGAACCATTAAATGGTGAGGAAGCTCATTTCAATGAAAGCTCTGGAGAACTCTCACAGGCAAGTCTTCCCATAGAGTCTTCAAAAGGTCGCATGAAGCCAGGCCCATTGAGGTCTTCAATCTGACGTCCAAGGGTGTTCTGATTCTCAACTATGGCTGCCAAATCTTTCAGAATAAAATCATGTGATATCCTAGCTGAGATTCCAAGGCTCTGTGGAAAGCCACCCTGTCCTTGATCTCAGTTTCCAAGGGCGAATCCCATGCGTGGCCTCCTAAAATCTGAACACAGTTCATGGCAATATTTCTCTGAGATCAGTTCCAGAACTCAGACTTTAAGGGGAATCACACCAGAGTTCAAGCCCAGGTAGACCCAGTCATCACTTCCAACCGCCACACAAATGACCACAATTAAAACCAAAGCACTCCCACAAGGCCCTCATCTTCTTCCATATAGACACTGATCATAACCTGTGGTTCGAGGTTTCCATGAGGGGATCAGTCCAAGACAGTGTACAAAATAACCTCCCTTGCCCCTCATTTGCCTAAAGTCAGGGTTGCCTGGACACCCTTCCTGAGAACCAGGAGTGATCAAATAGGCCTGCCATAAATACTGCTCTGCTTCCCGAATTTGAGGCCTCCTGACTCTCGGGTGTATATTCTTTATGTGAATTGGAATCATGAGAAAACCCAAGCACCTATGGGCTATCTTCTGCAGGGTTTGAAGAACTCATTTGACACAAAGGATCCCTATTTTCAATTGATGGAGGTCAGGAACCTTACAGAGGAAGGCGAGAGACTTCGTCCACAATGACTGCTTTTTTGGCCATTTTGGTTTTGGAAGCACACATGTAATCTTTCTTTAGATCCATCAGGTTCTGAGAATCTATGCAACAGCCTCACACATTGCCACGAGTCTGATGCAGACACATCCCTTTCCAAAGCAATTAAGCAAAGAGCTACAGGTGATGCCCATTAATTTCCATTGAAAACCATTTTTTCAGGCTTCACAAAGGGGTGGACTGAGAGAAAGACGTTTCTGACATTCAGGGCAACAGAACAATAGGTAAGCAAATGGCCCAAAGCAGGGTTTCTCGAATGATATCTGAGTTTTCTGAGATGATCCCATTCCCTTCAGCTATCCAGTACGTGGCCATGTCACAGAGCCTGGAGGTGGTACATATTGTGGACACCAAACCATGAGCCTATTCTGGAGAGTGGCCCGAATTCAAGAAAAAAACAGGAACTTAGGAAGATAGTAGTTGTTGCCCATCTATAAGGCAAGCCACAGTCCATATATAAATTGGGCAGGATGAATGCTGTGAAGCTTTCTACAAGACAGGAAACATCCATTGATGCATTCTTTTTTCTAATATCTACAACCACAGACACAGTGGGATAAACAGACATAAAAACACTCGCCTTATCAAAAGACTTACTAGAAACGATCCAATCCAAACCAAACAAAGCGACTTTCCTACCTATTCCCAGATCATGAGAAAAAACCACAGACTCACACGCACACCCACAAAGTCACCGCCTTCCCCCAAGTAGGTCTGTAACTATCCGGAGTGTCCTCTGACTGATGGGCCATACTATGTTCCCCCAAAATGGGCTATCCTATCTCAGATCTGGTCTCCTTGCCAACAATGTGAAGTTGTCAGGTGCCAGTGGTGAGCCACTACCTGCTTTCTCAGGAAAGGCCCCTCTTCAGAGCTCTCTTGGCATTTGGCCATCTTCACATCAGTAGTTACCAAGAAAGACTGACTCTGTCCTTGGTAAATCCAATCATGTGAGACCACTGGGACTGGGACTGGGACTGCCTCTGGGTGCCTGGCTTTTTGGATCCCAAGTTCAGAGAGTTCCATCACCAAGAAAGTGATGTAGGTCACTTCCTTCTGGAACTGAATGAGGTCACTGCCTAGGCAATCACTTTTTCCTAACATTTGCTTCCAAGTGTCCCAATAGATGGAGGCTGCCCCTACTTCCTGTGACACTTTCACAAGTTAGAATGGTATATCAAACATAGCACCCGGAAGCAGCTCTCCACACAGGCCTGGTTTGGTCCATCTTCTCTACATTAAGAAGAGAGAGATTGCTTCAGACACACCCATTCATCCTGACCAGGTTGTTTGTCGTGGAAGATGACTTTTGCTCTCTCAGGTCCTTCATAGCTTCCTCTATCTTCCCCAGGGTTCATTTCTGCATGGACCTTTGAGGTTCTCAGCAGGTGGAAGGTCTCTTATGTTCCTGTATTGTAAGACCAACTCTGTCCCTGCTCTTCTGTAAAGTTAGATGGAGGGCAAAGAGTATGGTTAGGGTTAATAACATGTTTGATTTGGGTTAGGAATCATTCTGCTGGATGAATAATGGTATTGGGAACCTGCGATATTTGTAAGTATATATAGAGGTGAAATATATGTATGAAAACAGAAATCTAGGTAAGATTTGCAGCCCAGAAGGGCATTGGATCCTTGATTGGGATACTTAGCTTTGAATTATGTTCTGCACATGTGTCTCAGATAAATCTATACACAATGGTATAGGACCTTGTACTTGGATGATTGAATGTCAAAGAGAACATCCAGTCTAAAAAGGATAGTTGGTAGGATTAGGAAGATAGTTGGTAGAATTAGAAAAAAAGAGTGAGTATAGGATTTGAAAAAAAAGTTCTTTAGCAATAGGGTTTCAGGTAGAGAGAAAATGTAAATGTCAGCACATGTGAAGAGTTGGTCACAATGATGAATTGGGGAAAATATGTAGGAAAGCAGATATCAATAGAGACATAGGAAATCAGGCAAATGATAAAGTGATTGATTGGATTAGACATTTTCAGCAGGCTTGAAGTTGAATATATAATCTTAGGAAGAAACACATATGTAGTCACCAATAGGATTGACATTTGAGAGCATTAGCCAACCTGGACACGGGTGATTTTTATAATCCATACTCATATTCCATTTAGGCTTTGGTACAATCGTAAGTGTGACTTTGCATTTTCTTGCCAGAATATTACTGTGATAAAATGTATATGTAGATCAGGTGACATGAGTATTTCTTGCACCATTTCTGGGAGCAATATTTTGAAGAGGTATAAATTAGTATTGGGGGCACAAATAGGTGTACCATGTGTGTATGAATATAGAGAGAATGATTGAATAGACCATACTGTGAATAAATAATATAACTTGTTCCAACTTTACAAATTAGAATAAATTTATATCTCAAAATACATAGCAAATCTTATATTGATATACATACATTCATTCCAACCAGTTATACATCTAATGGTAATATTAGGGTTGTAGTTTATCATAAATTCTGTGTGAGTTTTGCTTCAAAATTGATTATGGAAATCGAAAATAATGTATTTGGAAAGAAGTCTCATGAAATGAGCAGTCAAATCAAGTAGGAATATATGTGTTCTGAAGCAGGAAGTGATTGAATGTGTTACAAATGTCTTTAAATTTGTGAACTTGTGGATGAAATGTACATTTTATGATGTACAAAAACTGAAGAAATAGAAATGTACCAGTGTTGAATAAAATTGAACGTCAAAATACACATCATGTCCCATAGGAATCTAGTAGCATTGATGTTAAAGTGGGTCAGTTACTGTAGAAATATAAGGATTTGTTTGCACCATTCACTGAAGTAAGTTTTCAGTACTAGAAAACAAATATGTATTTCAGGTGGATGAATGTTTCTGAAAATAATCTTATGAAAAGTTGATTATAAAACCACATACATGAACATTAGTGAATTTAGGGAGTGTATAATAAGACACATGTATTTCATATTTTGAAAAATCTAGAGTGTATATATATATACACACACACAAATACATTGGAAAGTAGAAAATATATGCCAATCAAAATTCATCATGAAATATATATCATCCACAGATCCAAAAATATTAATTTTACTGAACATGGATTTATGTATAATGTTGCTCAACTAAAAAGCTCACTCATAGTTTGAATTTTCAGTTCCAAAAGCATTTAGGAGGAGTGATTTCTTCTCATACTTTGTATCTGCCAAGTTAGCCACCTCACAAAAATGTACATGTATTCCAGGTAGGATTTTGTATGTGCATATAAAAATACATGTGCTGAATTGGCTACAGAAAATGGGAGACAGGAATTCACATGTGTGTTAACTTTAAAAATACATGGAGAACAATTTCAAGAAAAAAATTGACAAGATTTATAACTCCTACCCTATATCATGGAAAAGGCAAGACCAACTATTCACCATGCCTCCTCTGAACTGCTTGTATTTCTATTCTGTTTGGGTTATTTTTCTCCATCATATTAGTATTAGTAGTCAGAGTCTAGTAGGGTATGGGTTAGTGTCAGAGTTTCAGTATTTCGAATGAAAAATTGCAAAATGTATCCAATGTGTATGTAAATATGTGCTACACAAAAATCTTCCCACTCTTATCCAGAACAATGTCTTGACAATACCTTCGCCCCAAGTAAGAAACAATTAGAGGAAAAGAGTTAGAAATTCCGTGAATACATATCTGGAATGGAAAACAATCAGGAGTTCACAATCTTGGAAGTGGTAGAGGAGTTTTCAAAAGTAAGGAACAGGGTAAACACTCCACAAAAATGGAATTCTGCTGGCCTAGAGACTTCTTGGGAAACTCTCTGTGAGGTTGGGCACTTGAAATATATGTTGTTGTCAGGAGCTTTAGCTTCCTTTCTAGTGAGACCATAAAAGCTGGGTCTGCATCTATGTGACCTGGTGGACATTGTTTCTTTTTTTCCCAATGAACATGAGGCAGCATTGGTGAATTCTCCCTTTGTAGGTAAACTGTGGCCCCTGGGGGCTAAATGTCTCCCCATGTGGACTGTGAAGCCATATGGTCATCCTCTATTTTCGTGGTGATTTGCTGCTGCACTGGAAGTTTGGTACTTGCTTCACGAAATACAAGGAGTTTAAATGGAACACAGTACGGGAGGGAGTTCTGTCACGTGTGGTGAGTCAGGGTCTGCTGGAGAATACAAGAACCAGGCTTCTATCCCACATAGCTTGCCCCCTTGACTATAGCAACCTGATTTTGAACAGCGTCCTGAATCCTCTCCATATAACAAGATGCCTTTACATATAAGGGTCTGCTGGTTTGACCATGTCAGTGACAAGCCATTTGGAAGCCAATGGCAGATCCACATGGCCCCACCACAGATGTTTTATCACACACCTGCCCACCATTGCTCTAGGCCCACTACTCAGCAGGATCCAACTTTCTGGCATCTCTGTTAAACACCATTTTAATGAAAACCAGTCAATCAAGGCACTGTCTGGTATACTCATTGTTGGAAAAAGTATAAACGGCAGCCATACCCCAGAGAAAAACCCCAACATGGCGCCTAAGGACTTCTTCTTCCTACCTTCTTCTTTTCTGAAGTGGCGCGAAAAGTTCCCGCCGGGTGAACTCTCCCACTGGTGCCAATTTCAAATCTCGCTGGCGGGGAACCTTAGCCCCAATGAGAACTAACTCCTGGGCTCCGGAGCTGATATCTGAAAGAACTTGCCAATAAACGGGTTGCCTGCCATTTATCTAAGTCTTTTCATCTCCTCCTTAGTTCTATATAAGCACACAGCTTTTTGCAATAAAATTGGAATTCTCCCGGCGAAGTGCCTTTGAGTGGGGAGTTCTTTCATTTTGGTGCCCCGTTTGAGGATACGGGTGAGCTCTTTCCAACAAGAGCCCCTCCCCCGTTCCGCCCAGACACTCCGTCCTGGTCCGCTCTTTTCAGACGCCAGCTTCCTGCACTCACCACTGATCTGATGTATGTAAGCTTCCCCTGACCCCGGCTCGCCAACTTCCTTCGGGCTACCGCTAGTTTTGTGACCCTGATCGTCCAGCACACTCTAGACGCCCGGTAGGGGAGAGGGAATTCCTCCCATCAAGACCTTTACTGGTCACAGTGGACCCTCTAGTGATCCGTTTCCCTTTGGGGCATGAGGGTTCTGAGTTTACACTAGAGGCTCTGTGGTTTTTCCTCCTTTGCTGCCACTGCTGCTGCCGGCTAGATTTGCTGTTTCCTGCAGGGCTGCTGTGTCTGGCTGAAGCTGCCTCTCTGCTCAGGGAAAACTGAACTCCCGTCCTAGAACTGCATTCTGTTGGAGCTGGAGTTCTGTTTTCATTACTGACTTCTTCAGCTGCGTTCGAAAACTTTCCTGACGTCAGGTTGCCCATGGCTCCAAACCCATTGGGTCTTCCAAATCGCACTTCACTGGTGACGACCAGGTAGTACCCTCTGTATTTCCTCGCGACAGCTGGTCATTTTGGGGACACCCACGTGACCCCCATTCGCCCTGAATTTCCTGGAAGCCGTTCCAGCTCGGGTTTTCTCTTTGTCTCTCTCGCTTACTCTTATTCTCTCTCTCTCTCTCTCTCTCTCTCTCTCTCTCTCTCTCTCTCTCTCTTTCTCTCTTCCATCTCTCCCTGTGACAATGGGCACCTCTTCATCTGTACCTGAAGCCTCACCTCTCAAATGTTTAATAAAAAATCTGGCCACACTCTCCCTCACACCAGACATCAAGCCCAAACTTTTAATTAAATTCTGTACCCAAGATTGGCCTCCATATCCACTGGATAATGGCAATCATTGGCCTCCAGAAGGCTCCTTAGATTCAAACCTCCCCTGGGACCTTTTTAACTACTGCCAGCATCTGGAAAAGTGGAGGGAGATTCCCTGCATTGAAGGTATTAGCCTTCCCACACAGGACCTTGTCTCTGCTCCTCCTGCCCTCCCCGTCAGGTCCTCCTTGCTTGCAATCCCCTCTCTTTCCCTACTTCTACTTCTGACTTCACAGATTCTTCCTCATTCAACCCAGCAGATGAACCCCCACCTTCTCCCCAGCCCCATCTGCCCCTTCTCTTCTGCAATACCCTCCTCATCCTCTGCCTGATTCCATGGATCCTCAGCCTTCCATTTTATCCCCCTCCCCTTCGTCCTCTTCTGCCTGCTCCACTTCCTCCTCTTCCAAAGAGACACTCCCTTCCCCTCCCTCTCCTTCCTGTCCTCCGCCTGCCTCTCTCAGTCCTCCTTTTACCAGGTCTAAAGGACTCCTTCCCACCCCTAAGACAATCGCACCCCTTCGTGAGGTAGCTGGTCCCGAGGGTGTCATCAGAGTCCACGTGCCCTTCTCCAGGTCAGACATTACTCAGCTAGAGAGCAAGTTAGGCTCAATCACCACTAAACCCACCACTTACATTCGGGAGTTTCAATGGGTCCTGCAAGCATATAGCCTCACTCATCATGCCATATACATGCTCTTGGCCAATACACTTCTCCCCGAGGAAAGGCAATGGGTCTGGGAGCTAGCCCAAGCCCATGCTGATGAAAATCATAGGACCAATCCTGACCACCCCACGGGCTCTCATGCTGTCCCAGAGCAGGAACCCTATGGGATTACAACACCCCTGAAGGCTTACAGACTCATGACCTTTTTACATCCTGCCTCTTGTCGGGCCTGAAAAAGGCGACCCACAATGCTGTTAACTTTAAAAAGGTGCAGGAGGTCATTCAAAGGAAGGAGGAAACACCTTCAGAATTCCTGGATAGACTAACCAAGGCCCTTCAACACTGCACATAACTCGACCCAGAAACCCCTGATGGCCGTCATCTCTTAATGACATATGTTCTGGCCCAAAAATACTCTGACATTAAAGCCAAGCTTAAAAAGCTTGAACAGGGCCCTGCTACTCCTCAGACCGAAATCCTCGCTGTCTCTTTAAAGGTTTTTCATGGTAGAGAGGATGAAAGTGAATGTCGTAGGAAGAGAGCTGAAAATGCCAAATTCCAAATGTTGGCCCAGGTCATTCAGAGAAGGCCATCACCACGCCGTCCCAATGTGACACCCCCTGGAGCTTGCTTCAAATGTGGTAAGGATTGTCCTTCGCCGAGAACACCCTACAACCCCTGCCCAACATGCCATCAAAGGAGACACTGGGGGGAAGACTGCCCAACAACCCGGAAGGGAGGTTGGTCAGCCACCCGGCAACCCCAGCCTCTCCTGGGCTTGGCAGAGGAGGAATGATGGAGCCCTGGGCCTTCCCTCCAGATTATTACCATCAAGAATCAAGAACCTAGGGTCACCTTCCTGGTGGATGGACGCTTCATTACCTTCCTTTTGGATACTGGTGCCACTTTTTCGGTCTTGAGGGAGTATTGGGGTTCTACCACACCCTCAAAAACTCCTATTGTCGTGGTAGGAGGTAAACATATTTTCCCTCAAAATCCCTTTTGTCCTTCACTCACTCCTTTCTCGTTATGAGCCATTGCCCCATTCCCCTTCTGGAAAGGGACATACTCTCACTATTAAAAGTCACCATTCACATATCACCCCACACCTCTCCTACCTCTCATTTCCTCATGATGTTCCTAGGGGCAGATACACCTCCTCCATGCACTCTCCCACGACTATCTAAACCAGTTAACCCTGAGTTTTGGGACACAACTACACCCTTTATGGCTAAATGCAGTCCTATTCATATTGTCTTACTGGAGCCTTCAAGATATATTAGTCAACCATGATATCCACTCACAACCACAGCCTTCCTCGGATTAGAAGCCATCATCCAGGATTTATAATTAAAGGGGTATCTTAGGCCTACACACTCTCTTTTCAACACCCCCATTCTGGCAGTTAAGAAACCTAACGTGTCCTACAGGCTGGTTCTAGACCTTCCCCTTGTCTACTCCTCTGTGGTCCCCATCCACCCGCTAGTGTCCAACCCTTACACCCTCCTCTCTCAGATCCCTGCCACTACTACCCACTTCTTGGTTCTAAATTTGAAACATGCATTCTTTTCTATTCCCTTGTTCTCAGAATCTCAGGATATCTTTGCTTTTACTTGCACTGACTCTCACACCCGCCATTCTCATCAGCTTACCTGGACTGTCCTCCCACAGGGATTCAGGGATAGCACCCATCTCTTTGGCCAAGTTCTTGCCCAGGACCTCACATCCTTTCACCCGACCTGTCCTGACTCTACTCTCCTTCAATATGTCGATGATCTTCTTCTATGTAGTCCCTCTGGGAACACTCTCAATCCCACACTGCACAGCTTCTTAATTTCCTAGCAGACAAGGGAAATAGGAAGTCTCCCCACAAGGCCCAGGTTTCCCAGTCTTCTGTCACCTTTCTTGGTTTTTGCCTTACACCGAGAAAAAAGGAAATAACACTGGATAGGAGGCAACTCCTCTCTGATCTTCCAGTGCCCCATACAAAAGCCAAAATACTATTATTCCTAGGACTAGCAGGTTATTTTAGGGCCTGGATCCCAAATTATTCTCTTCTATACAAATCCTGTATGAACTAGCAAAGGGACCCCCTAGTGAATCTCTTGCCTCCTCCCCAAACTACCACTTGCGCAGGCTTCAGCAACTTGTCTTAAAGGCACTTGCCCTTCACCTTCCTGATCTTTCAAGACCATTTCATGTATATGTCCATGAAAAAGGGAGGCAAGAACTTGGGGTCTTAGGTCAAAACTATGGGCCTACATTTGCACCTGTGGCATATTTGTCCAAGCAAATTGACCCTACCATCCGTGAGTGGGCCCCTTGCTTAAGAGCTCTGGCTGCTGGACAAATTTTACACAAAGAAGCCTCTAAGCTTACTTTTGGGGCCCCTTTAACTATCCACTCCCCACATCACTTGAAGGATCTTTTAGCTTATAAGGGCTTTCAAACCCTTCCTCCATCCAGAGTTCTGTCACTCCTCACTTCCTTTCTGGAAAACCCTAACATTACTTTCCTCCCCTGCTCTGCACAGAACCCTGCCTCACTGCTCTCAATGACTCCCACGTCTAACACACCAACTCATAATTGGTTGGAAACCTTAGATGATTTCCTCCCCTGTCATTCTTCCATTTCTGAGAGACTACTAGCCAAGCCTGACCTTATCTGGTTTACTGATGGCAGTTCCTTTAGGCAGAATTGCACTCATTACTTTGGATACACTGTAGTTTCAGCCACTGAGATTATAGAGGCCAAAGCTCTGCCTTCAGGAACTACCAACCAGCAGTCTGAACTTATAGTAGCCACTCGTGCCTGCCTTCTAGCACAAGGAAAATCCCTAACCCTTTATACTGATTCAAAATATGTCTTCCATATCTTATCCCATGCTGCAATATGAAAGGAGCGAGGCCTACTTACCACCAAAGGTAATGTGATCACTAATTCGGCTCTTATAACCAATCTGATAAAGGCCTCCCACTTACCCACCCAGGTGGGAGTTGTCCATTGTAGGTCTAATTAGAAGGACGTCTCTCTTATCACTGAGGGCAATGCCAAAGCTGACCAGGCGGAACAAATGGCTGCTACCACTTCCAATGATGGACCCCCTGGGGGACATATAATGGCCACTTTAGACAGCTCATCTGAAGCCCCTACTTCTTCCAGTAAGAACAAGGATCTCTTCAAGTTCCTTCATACTCTATTCCTTTCCAATTCTCAGTCTTTGACCCTCTTTTTACAGAGCTTCTTCTCGCTCACCCTCTCTGACAAAGCCATGCTACAGAATATAGCCTCTAATTGTCAGATCTGTCAGTGGACCAACACTTATACTCCTTTAAGGCCCAAACCTTTTCCTTCCCACCAAGCCCGGGGACACATTCCCACTGCTGACTGGCAGGTAGACTTCACCAACATGCTCACAGTATGGCGCACTAAATACCTCCTTGTCTTTGTGGACACTTTCTCTGGTTGGATTGAGGCATTTCCCACTTCCAATAAAACGGCTTCCACTGTAGCTTTAATCTTACTGACAGACATCATCCCCAGGTTTGGTATGCCCACTTCTCTACAATATGACAATGGCCCTGAGTTTATTTCTAGAATCACACAAAAGGTCTCTCAAGCCCTCTCCTTCAAGTGGCATTTCCACTGTCCATATTATCCACAAGCTTCAGGGAAAGTGGAAAGGGTAAATTGTACTCTAAAGGAAGTCCTTACCAAAATGACAATGGAATTAAACTTAGACTGGGTCAAACTCCTTCCCTTGGATTTGCTTCGAATCAGAGCTCTCCCTGAAAACCATCTTTACTGTCTCCCTTTGAGATAATATATGGAAGACCTCTTATACCCCCTGGGTTGGTCATTTCACAAGGACCTCTCACCCGAGATTTGTCTTTGCCTCTTTTGTATCATCTCCGCTCGGAACTCTGGAAATATCAGGACTGGCTTCATCCGGACCCAGTGTCCTCTCCAAACACTCCTCCCTTAACACCTGGGAGTCTAGTATATTATAATACCCCAGAGGAGAAAGGGACTCTTGCCCCAAAATGGGAAGGCCCCTATCCTGTCATTCTCTGTACCCCCACTGCCGCCAAACTCTCCTTACCAGACAACCATCTAACTCCCTGGATTCACATTTCTAGGTTGAAGCCATATCACCAGGAGGCCCCACCTGCTGACGACAGGACCAACCCAGAGGAACTCCAAGAATCACCTCCTGAACCTCCCATTAACTCCTGCTCTCCACACTCATCTCACCCATTTAAGTTGCGGCTCACACGGTGTTCCATGCAGCCCAATTCCTCTTAAAAAAGTCACAATGGGCTCTCTCAACACCCTAATCTTCTGTAACTGCTTGTTTTTTGTGCTCTGCTTATTTTCTGTGCTCTATCGGGACTGGTCTTTACCCTCCTCTCCTACCATGTATTTATTCACTCTTCAGGAACGATACTCAGAACATGGCATGTAGAAGGTCCGTGCAGTGGATGCAACTACTTGCTTCATCCACAACTGCACCTCTATTTCCCTAAAATTGTCACCTTCAAGGACCTTCGTCCCTGGTAGCTGGAACTGGCCTTTCATTTGCTTCCTTTTTGATCAAACAAAAGACTATTGTCATTGGTGGCCTGAGATATATAATGGGTGCCCCTATTGGTCATGCAGGTTCCATGATGAACATGGTAGCTATTCTTACCACTCACTTTGTTACCCTAAAGTGTGGACTTCTAGTTACCTAAAGTGGGATAAAGTCTCTTTATCTGATAACAATGGATGGTATACTTTAGATATACCTGACCCCAAGGCCAAACGTTGGGACTATGTTGAGTTTGCTGTCTATGCTCGGACAACCTCAGCCAGACCCACAGGGTGGATGACAGTTGGCCGCACCCTGATTATGCCACCTAAGGCAACCATCCAGGTAGTTGAACACATTAAGGAGTCAGAATCAAAACTTTTAGATCTTATCCATAGCTCATCCACAAAGGATTCAGACCCTTCAACCCCCTCAGGTCCCCCTGACACATGGCTCAATTTGTTACACCAATCTCTTCGATTATTAAACTCCACCCCTCTTTTTGTGCCTCCTTCTCAGTGCTTTCTCTGTGCTTCACTTAGTCCCATTAGCGGCAGGAAATATTTCAGCAAAAACCTACAATTTCTCTAAGAAAGGACAACCCCTACATGTGACACGTATCCCACTGTGGGAAAGTTATTTCACCAATACTTTATTTGCTTTCATCTGTTTCCACCTGCCAATAATGAATCCTTTACCCATTTGTTCCTTGAGCTTAAGCACCCAATCGAGCCCTGCATTTATGCAACCTGGACATTTCCTCTGGTGTAATGGGTCTTTAAGTACCTCAACGATCAATGTCTCTGGCACCTGTTTCTTGGTTACTGTAGTTCCTCAGCTGTCTTTGTATACTCCCACCGAATTCCGACAGTTGGCCCTACCTTCCTGAACCCGTAGGGCAGTCTTTCTGCCGGTTCTGGTAGGCCTCACTTTAACAACCTCAGTGGCGGGTCTCGGATTCTCTGGTGGAGCTATAGGTCATGCTCTATGGGCATTCAAAGACCTGCAACAAAAACTGCAGGAAGCACTCGATACCACTGCTGAGTCTCTGGGCTCCTTGCAGCGCCAGGTTACTTCATTGGCACAAGTGGCTTTACAGAACCAAAGGGCAATTGATCTTCTCACTGCAGAAAAAGTGGGTACATGCCTATTCCTCAGAGAGGAATGTTGCTCTTATGTTAATGAATCTGGGCTGATAGAAAAAAATGTTGTTAAATTGCAGAAATTATTGACCAAATTGCTCAAACCTAGCTCCTCCAATCCCATAACAGGGTTCTTCCAATCCTATCTTGCCATGTACTTACTACCTATCTTGGGGCCCCTTATTGGGATGCTCCCTTTTTTTGCTCTCTTGCCATGCATAATGAAGTTCCTTCAAACCCAACTGCAAAAAATTTCTAATCAAAATTTCAACCAGCTTTTGCTTAGGCACTACCATCCTCTGATGACCGATGAACCCCTAACATCTCCAAGAGAACAGTTCACTCAGTGATGAAGCTCACTACCAGGCATGATGGAATGCAACGTACATCAGACAGCGGGAGGCAACGAGCTTGGAGAACCTCTCAAGCTGCCATCCTGGATTCATGAGTCTTTATGACCTTCTAAGCTTCCTCATGGCCCTTGGCCTCTTCTATGTCAGTCCCCCAACATGGAACTTCTGCCAAAAATTGACCTTTGCTTTAATTTTTATCTTCATTCTGTTTTTATTCGCTCTGATCTTCTTCAAGTGCTGGTGACGCCATGACGAGGCAACGCTTCCAGTATTTCCTAGAGTCTCTGTTACAGGACCAGTAGCTGATACCAACAATCTCCTCCATCCAGGACTGGTTTCATGCCATCGACAACTTGTGGCATCAGGGAACTTTCATAGACTTTACCCCTACTGAAGTAGCTATCTATACCACTGGCTTTTATTTCTGGCTACCATGATATCCCCAGACCTGGCCCCCGAGCATTTGTCCACTTCCCTTTCTAGGCCCCACAGCACCCCCACACAGCAGGCAGCAGCCAGAAATGACAAACAATGCCCCACTTTCTATGAAAACAAAAAGGGAGGAATGTTAGGAAAAGTATAAATGGCAGCCATACCCCAGAGAAAAACCCCAACATGGCACCTAAGGACTTCTTCTTCGTACCTTCTTCTTTTCTGCAGTGGCGTTAAAAGTCCCTGCCCTTGTTAACTCTGCAGCCAGCGCCAATTTCAAATCTCACTGGTGGGGAACCTTAGCCCCAATGAGAATTAATTCCTGGGCTCCGGAGCTGATATCTGAAAAAACTTATTCTCAGAACATGAGACCAAATCACAAACCCACAACCACACCCACAAAGGCACCTCCTTCCCCCAAGTAGGTCTGTGACTATTCGGAGTGTTCTCTGACTGCTGGGCCATACTATGTTCCTCCGAAATGGCCTGTCTTGTCTCAGATCTGGTCTCCTTGGTCAACTCTGTGAAGTTGACAGGAACCAGTGGTGAGCCACTACCTTCTTTCTCAGGAAAGGCCCCTCTTCAGAGCTCTTCTGGCATTTGGACATCTTCAAATCAGTAGGTACCAAGAAAGACTGACCCTCTCCTTGGTAAATCCAAACAAGTGAGACAACTGGGACTGGGACTGGGACTGGCTCGGGGTGCCTGGCTTCCTGGATCCCAAGTTCAGAGAGTTCCAACACCAAGGAAGTGAGGTGAGGTCACTTCCTTCAGGAACTGAATGAGGTCACTGCCTTGGCAACCACTTTGTTTTAGCAGTTGCTTCTTATGGTCCCTTTAGATGGAGGCTGCCCCTACTTCCTGTGACCCTTTCATAAGTTAGAATGGGATATAATCCATAGGCTCTCAGGAACAGCTCTCCAAAAGGCCTGGTTTGGTCCGTCTCCTCTACATTAAGAAGACAGAGGCTGATTCAGACACCAAACTTCATCCTACCAGGTTGTTTTCCATGGAAGATGACTTTTGCTCTCTCAGGTCCTTCATAGCTGCCTACATCTTCTCCAGGAATCATTTCTGCACATACCTTTGAGGTTCTCATCAGGTGGAAGATCCCATACATTCCTGTATTGTAAGACCAACACTGTCATTGCTTTTCTGTAAAGTTAGATTGAGGGAACAGTGTATGGTTAGTGTTAATAACATTTTCAATTTTGATTAGGAACCATTCTGCTCGATGAACAATGGTATTGGGAACCTGTGATATTTATAAGAATATAGAGGTGAAATATATGAACGAAAAGAGAAATCTAAGTAAGATTTGAAGCCCAGAAGGTCATTGGGTTCTTGATTGGGATACTTAGCATTGAATTACGTTCTGCACAGATGTCTCAGATAAATCGATATACAATGGCATAGGACCTTGTACCTTGGATGATTGAATGTAGAAGAGAACATCCAGTCAAAAAGGGATAGTCGATAGGATTAGGAAGACAGTAGATAGGTTTAGGAAGAAGAGTGAATATAGGATTTGGACCAAAGTTTTTTAGCAATAGGGTTTCGGTTAGAGAGTGAATGTTAGTGATAGCACATGTGAAGATTCAGTCACAATGATGAACTGGGGAAAATATGTAGGAAAGCAGATATCAATAGACACATTACAAAATCAATCAAAGTGTAAAGTGAGTGACAGCTTTAGACGTATTCAAAGGGTTGAGTTTGAATATATAATCTTTGGAAGAAACAAATATGTAGTCACCAATAGGATTTTCATTTGAGATCATTAGGCAACCTGGACATGGATGTTTTTAGTAATCCAGGATCACTTTCCATTTAGGTATGGTACAATCATAAGTGAGAACTTTGCTTTTTCTGTTCAGAATATTACTGTGATAAAATGTATATGTAGATCAGGTTACATGTATTTGTTCCACCATTTCTGGGAGCAATATTTTGAAGACGTATAAATTAGTATTGGGGGTACAAAGAGGTGTACCCTGTGTCTATGAATATAGAGATAATACATGAATAGACCATACTGTGAATAAATAATATAACTGGTTCCACTTTAAATAATGGATTGAATTGATATCTGTCACTAAGTAAGAAATCTTATATTGATATACAATCATTCTTTCCAACCACTTATACATTTAAAGGTAATATTAGGGTTATGGTTTATCATGACGGGTGTTTTGCTTCAAATATGATAAAGGAAATCGAAAATAATGTGTTTGGAAAGAAGTCTCATGAAAAGAGCAGTCAAGAAACATGGAGGAATACATGGGTTCTGAAGCAGGAAGTGATTTGAAGTTAAACAAATGCGTATAAATTTGCTAAATTGTGGATGAAATATTTATATATCCTCTGATGTGCATAAACTGAAGAAATAGTAATGTTCCAGTGTTGAATAAAAATGAACGTCAAAATGCACATCATGTCCCATAGGAATCTAATCTACTTGCATTGATGTTAAACTCGTGTCAGTTACTGTAGAAATATTATGATTTGGCTTTTTTTTTGGTGTTATAATACAATTTATTTTAGTACTAGCATGCCACAGAATGTAGAGGAAGGAACAATGGATTATTATTATCATTGTGATAATTTAAGGTTTTATATCACATTAAGCTATAATATGGCATAATATATCTTATGAATTAGAGAAAAATTTTTTTAAAAAACCTATTATTTAAGGACCATATGCACTGACAATTTAAATGGCTTTCTCGAGATTTCAATTTCTATCAATTGTGTATTAATTGCCAAATATTTATTTTAGTACTTTTCATATTCATAATTGATATAAAGTCAATTGTTTAATTCTTCTTGTAAGTAGTTACTTATTACAGCAGGGACATTATTAATAATTCTAAATCTTTATAAGAAAAATGGTACAAAGTTATTTTCATGCAAAATTAAGAATAATTGCCTTCTCTGAATGTTTGATTGTTAATACATATAACAAAGAGCTTTTGATGAGTCTCTTCCGCAGTAAAACATAAAATGCAAAGATATAGTTGGGTATGTATGTCCAAATAAAGATAAGAAGAAATACACATTATTAGCTAGAAACAATTAAATAAAAGATGAAAAGAAAAATCCAATACATTGTACGAACTTGTCAGATGAGGTAGTATTCTGGAAGAATAGCCTAAGGCTAGACATGGTCCATGACAAAATATTAACTAAAAAAATGAAATATGAAAAATATAGGAAATGCTATGAATTTTTCATGAAGGTAGGTGAATTATCCTTTAATCTCATTTTATGTGCATTTTCAAAAGCCAAATTTCTGGTAAAATAAATTTGTGATAGTTACAACTACACAAAACAAAGTTTCTGCTTAGCAAAATGAATGCATCTCAACCCTTTTTTAGCTGATTTCTTCCCACTCAATTTTAAACCTTTATTTATTTATTTATTTTTATTGGTTGTTCAAAACATTACAAAGCTCATGATATATCATCTTTGATACATTTTTCTCATTTGGTTTATGAACTCCCATTTTTTCCCCAAATAAGAATTGCAGAAACGCATTGCTTACACATTCACATTTTTACATAATGGCATATTAGTGACTGTTGTATTCTTCTACCTTTCCTATCCCCTACTATCCCCCCTCCCCTGCCCTCCCATCTTCCCTCTCTACCTCATGTGCTGTTGTTTAATTCTCTCCATTATTTCCGCCCCATTTCCCCTCACAACCTATTATGTGTAATTTTGTGTATCATTGAGGGTATTCTACCATTTCCATATGCTTTCTCTTCTCTCTCCCTTTCTCTCCCCCCACACGTCTTTGTATAATGTTAATCTTTTCCTCATGCTCTTCCTCCCTTTCTGTTCTTAGTTGCTCTCTTTATATCAAAGAAGACATTTGGCATTTGTTTTTTTAAGGATTGGCTAGCTTTGCTTAGCATATTCTGCTCTAATGCCATACATTTCACTGCAAATTCTATGATTTTGTAATTTTTTAGTGCTGCGTAATACTCCATTGTGTGTAGATTCCACATTATTTTTAATCCATTCATCTATTGAAGGGCATCTAAGTTGGTTCCACAGTCTAGCTGTTGTGAATTGTCCCGCTATGATCATTGATGTGGCAGTATCCCAATAGTACGCTGTTTTAAGATCCTCAGGGAATAGTCCAAGAAGTGTGATAGCTTGGTCAAATGGTGGATCCATTCCCAGCTTTCCCAGGAATCTCCATACTGCTTTCCAAATTGGCTGCACCAATTTGCAGTCCCACCAGCAGTGTACAAGTGTCCCCTTTTCCCCACATCCTCGCCAACACTTACTGTTGTTTGACTTCCTAATGGCTGCCGATCTTACTGGAGTGAGATGGTATCCTATTGTGGTTTTGATTTGCATTTCTCTGACTGCTAGAGATTGTGAGCATTTTTTCATGTACTTGTTGATTGATTGTATGTCCTCCTCTGTGAAGTGTCTGTTCAGGTCCTTGGCCCATTTGTTGATTGGGTTATTTGTTACCTTACTTTTTAATTTTTTGAGTTCTTTGTATATTTTGGATATTAGGGCTTTATCTGAAGTGAGAGGGGTAAAAATTTGTTCCCAGGATGTAGGTTCTCTATTTACCTCTCTTATTGTTTCTCTTGCTGAGAAAAAAAAAAAAAAAACTTTTAGTTTAAGTAAGTCCCATTAATTTATTCTTGTTATGAACTCTTGGGCTATGGGTGTCCTATTAAGAAATTTGGAGCCCGATCCCACAGTATGTAGATCGTAGCCAACTTTTTCTTGTATCAGATGCAGTGTCTCTGATTTGATATCTAGCTCCTTGATCCATCTTGAGTTAACTTCCTTGCTTGGCGAGAGAAAGGGATTCAGTGTCATTTTGTTGCATATCGATTTCCAATTTTTCTAGCACCATTTGTCCTTCGTATATTGCAGGTTTTTAGCCCCTTTTATCAAATATAAGAAAGTTGTAATTTTGTGGAATGGTTTCTGTGTCCTCTATTCTGTACCATTGGTCCACCTGCCTGTTTTGGTACCAGTACCATGCTGTTTTTGTTACTATTGCTTTGTAGTACAGTTTGAAGTCTGGTATCGCTATACCTCCAGATTCAAACATCCTGCTTAGAATTGCTGTTGCTATTCTGGGTCTTTTGTTTTTCCATATGAATTTCATGATTGCTTTATCTTTTCTACAAGAAATGTCGTTGGGATTTTGATTGGCATCAATTTAAACCTGTAGAGAATTTGGGTAATATCGCCATTTTGATGATGCTAGTTCTGCCTATCCATGAATTGGGTATATTTTTCCATATTCTAAGATCTTCTTCTATCTCTTTATGTTTCTGTAGTTTTCATTTATAAATCTTTCACCTCTTTTGTTAGGTTGATTCCCAACTATATAATTGTTTTTCCAATTATCTTATTTTCTTTGAGGATATTTTGAATGGAGTGGTTTTCCTCATTTCCATTTCAGAAGTTTTGCTGCTGATATACAGGAATGCCTTTGATTTATGCGTGTTGATTGTATATCTTGCCACTTTGCTGAATTTATTTATTAACTCTAGCAGTTCCTCTGTAGACCCTTTTGGGTCTGTTAAATATATTATCATGTCATCCGCAAATAGCGATAATTTAAGTTCTTCTTTTCCTAGTTTTATGCCTTTAATTTCTTTTGTCTGTCTAATTGCTATGCCTAGTATTTCAAGAACTGAATTAAATAGAAGTGGTGATAGAGGGCATCCCTCTTGTTCCAGATTTTAGAGGGAATGCCTTCAGCTTTTCTCAATTTAGGATGATGCCAGCCTGAGGTTTAGCATATATAGCTTTTACAATCTTGAGGTAAGTTCCTGTTATCCCTAGTTTTTCTAGTGTTTTCAACATAAAGGGATGCTGAACTTTGTCGAATGTTTTTTCTGAATCTATCGATACGATCATATGGTTGTTGTCTTTAAGTCTATTGATGTGGTGAATAGCATTTATTGATTTCCGTATAATGAACCAGCCTTGCATCCAGGGATGAATCCCACATGATCATGGTGCATAATTTTTTTGATATGCTTTTGTATTCGATTCACCAAGATTTTATTGAGAATTTTTGCATCCAAGTTTATTAGAGATATTGGTCTGTAGTTTTCTTTCTTTGAAGTGTCTTTGTCTGGTTTTGGGATCAGGGTGATATTGGCCTCATAGAATGAATTTGGAAGAGTTCCTTATTTTTCTATTTCTTGAAATAGCTTGGAAAGTATTGGTATTAATTCCTTTTTGAAGGTTTTGTAGATCTCTGCTGTATACCCATTCGGTCCATGGCTTTTTTTGGTTGGTAGTATTTTGATGGCTTCTTCTATTTCTTCCTTTGTTATTGGTCTGTTTAAATTGTGTGTGTCTTCCTGACTCAATCTGGGCAGATCGCATGACTTAAGAATTTATTGATATCTTCACTATCATCTATTTTATTGGAACATAGGGTTTCCATATACTTTCTAATTATCTTCTTATTTCTGTAGTGTCTGTTGTGATATTGCCTTTTTCATCCCGTATGTTAGTAATTTGAGTTCTCTCTTTTCTTCTCTTCCTTAGCATGGCTAAGGGCCTGCTCTCTCTTTTCTTCTCTTCCTTAGCATGGCTAAGGGCCTGCAGATCTTATTTATTTTTTCAAAGAACCAACTTTTAGTTTTATCAATATTTTCAATTTTTTTTTGTTTCAATTTCGTTGATTTCTGCTCTAATTTTAATTATTTCTTGTCTTCTACTACATTTGCTGTTGTTTTGCTCTTCCATTTCTAGGTTTTTGAGGCGTAGTGTGAGTTCATTTATTTGCTGATTTTTCTTTTTTTTTTTTGAGGAAAGAACTCCAAGAAATGAATTTCCCTCTTAAAACTGCTTTCATTGTGTCCCATAGATTCCAGTATGTTGTGTCTGTATTGTCATTTGTCTCTATGAATTTTTTTATCTCCTCCTTTATGTCTTCTGTAAACCATTGATCATTCAGTAGCATGTTGTTCATTTTCCATGTGATGTAGGATTTTTCCTTCCTTCTTTTATCATTGATTTCCAGATTCATTCCATTATGATCAGATATTCTGCATGGTATTATCTCCACGACTTTATATTTACTAAGAATTGCCCTATGGCATAATATATGGTCTATCTTTGAGTAGGATCCATGTGCTGCTGAGAAGAACGTGTATCCACTTTTTGATGGTTGATATATTCTATATATGTCGGTGAAGTCTAGGTTACTGATTTTGCTGTTGAATTCTATAGTTTCTTTATTCAGTTTTTGTCTAGAGGATCTGTCTAATGGCTAGAGCGGTGTGTTGAAGTCACCCATAATTATTGTGTTGTAGTTTATTTGACTCTTGAACTTGAGGCGAGTTTGTTTTATGAGTGTTGCAGCTCAATTGTTTGGTGCATACAAATTGATAATGGTTATGCATTGTTGGTGCAAGGTTCCTTTTAACAGTATATAGTGTCCTTCTTTATCCCTTTTGATTAACGTAGGTTTGAAGTTGATTTTATTCGATATGAGTATGGCCACTCCTGCTTGCTTCCGAGGGTCATGTGAGTGGTATGATTTTTCCCAAACTTTTAATTTCAGCCTCTGTATGTCTTTACCTATCATATGAGTCTCCTGAAGGCAGAATATTGTTGGATTTTTTTTTTTTTTGATCAAGGTTACTAGCTTATGTCTCTTGATTGGTGAGTTTAGGCCATTAACATTTAAGGTTACAATTGAAATATGATTTCTACTTCCAGTCATGTTTGTTTGTTTGTTTATTTATTTATTTATTTATTTATTTTGGTTAGTTTTTACTTTTTGGTTATTTTCCTCTCCCTTTACTGAGATACCTCCTGCTGCTAGTTTCAGGCATTACTTTTCAAATCCTCTTCTTGTAGTATTTTGCTCAAAATTCTTTGCACTGCTGGTGTTCTGGCTGTGAATTCTTTTAGCTTTTGTTTATCGTGAAAGACTTAAATTTCATTGTCAAATCTGAAGCTTAATTTTGCTGGATACAGTATTCTTGGTTGGAATCCATTATTTTTGAGCGTTTGAAATACTTTGTTCCAGGATCTTCTTGCTTTCAAAGTTTGTGATGAAAATAATCAGTCGTTAACTTAATTGGTTTACCCCTGAATGTAACCTGCCTACTTTCTCTCGTAGCTTTTAATATTCTCTCTTTGTTCTGTATGTCCTTGTTCTGGCTATCTTCATAAATATTTGTCTTGGAGTTGGTCTATTATGGTTTTGAATGCTTGGGGTCCTGTAGGCTTCCAGGATTTGGCAATCCATTCCATCTTTCATCTCTGGGAAATTTTCTAGAATTATTTCATTTAATATGTTGTCCATTCCTTTGGTTTGAATCTCTATGCCTTTTTCTATCCCGATGACTCTCAAATTTGTTTTTTTTTTATGACATCCCATATCTCTTGAATAGATTGCTCATGGGATTTAAGCATCTTTTCTGTGTTTACTCTATTCTTTTCAAGTTGATAAACTTTGTCTTCATTATCTGACGTTGTAACTTCTACTTGATCTAGTCTATTTGTAATACTCTTCGTTTGAGTTTTTAATTTGGTTTATACTTTCCTGCATTTCTAGGATTACTGTTTGATATTTCTTTTTAATGTCTCTATCTCCTGGTAAAGCTCATTCTTTGCCATTTGAATTTGTTTGTTTATTTGATTTTCAAAATATACTTTTATTGCTTGGACTTGCTGCCTCATGTCTTCTCTAATATTCCTTTCCATCTGAGTTAGGTATGCCTTGAGTTTTTTCCCTATCCCTATTTCTGATGCTTCACGGTCCTCCTTTAGAATTTAGTTGTCCTGCATTTTTTGCACACCTTTTTTTCCCTTGTTTTTTCATGATGTTCACGTTACTTTTCAGCTCATTTTGATTGCTGTGTTTCTGCTTTCTTCAATAGATTTGTTTTGGTTTTATATATCTCTGTTGTCTCTCTTTTGTGTTTGTAGACTATGCCTGCAAAAGTGGATTCCACTTGGAAGGAATTCCGACAGCTGAGCTCCAGTGATGTCACCTGTCTGCTATGGCGGGCCCCAGGCTCCTTGCCGGGGTGTTTGAATGGGGGGGTGGGACTGGACTGTCTCTGGTTGGTTTCACCTCCCGGTCGCTGGCGGGTGGGCGGTCTCCAGCCATCCAGTCGTGCAATCAGCGAATGGGCTGTCACCGGCGGGCGGGTGATCTCTAGCTGCCCAATTGCGCAGTCAGCCAGCGGGTGATTGGTTGCTGGTGGGCAGGCGTTCTCCAGCCTCCTAGTCACGCGTGTCTGTCCTCTGGTCCCCTGGTTTCCTCTGCGAGTCCTGATTTCCCCTGCGACACCAGATTTCCCCTGAGTGATGCCTCTTGGCAGCTCAAACTGTACTCTTTGCCTGCCGTTCCTTGGTTGTGGAGGGTGTCTATTGGGAACACTGGCACTCTATTGTTTTGATTTTTTCCGCTTGCCCCACCCATTGCGCTGGCTAGAAAAGTTTTGTTTTCACCGGTGATGGGAGGGGAAGTTGAAGGTCAGGTGCCACTAGTTTTCCCCCCGTCTTTATGAAGGCTTTCTCTGGTAATCCCTCCCCCGGAAAGCCTAAGAGAGAATTTTTGCGAATTACCTGCTGTATGGGAGATAAGCTGAGTAACACACACCTGTTTTGTTGTTGCAATCTGTCGGAGAGTGGTGGTGGATACTTCAGCTCTCCAAGATGGTGGCCGTTGGTTTCCTCGGTGGAGTTTCGGTTGTGGGGGATAGAACTGTAACACTTTCTTCCCCATCTGAAATCCCGAACTCAGCCCCAGGCTCAGTGGTGGGTGAGCCAGCCGGATTCCACAGAATCCGCAGCAACGTTTCTCCCTGCATGCTGGTCGCTTCACGGTGGAGGCCCGCCGTCTGTAGCCACGGCATGGGCCGCACGGATCAGCCACCCCAGATCTTCGGTCGCATAGTTGGCTCTTGTTTGAGACTCAATTACAGGACCTCGGTGGTGGAAATCATTCTTCTAGGTTCCAGGCACACCCATTTTTCTGTAAGATCCTAACAAGATACTTTTTCGTCATTCTAACTCCTTATTCACATGTGAAGTTGCGCAGTACAAAGGGTGTGATGCACTCTATTCATGGCCATCTTGCAATGTCAAAATATTAGGATTTCTATGCACCATTTACTGAAGATAGTTTTCAGTACTAGTAAACCAAAATGTTATTTCAGGTGGATGAATATTTCTGAGAATAATCTTTTGAAAAGTAGATTATAAATCCACATACATGAATATGAATGAAATTTGGGAGTGCATAATAAGACACATATATTTCATATTTTGAAAAATCTGGAGGATATATATATATATATATATATATATATATATATATATATATATACAGACACACACAGAGAGACATTAAAAAGTAGCATTATATATGCCAATCGAAATTCATCATGAAATACATATCATCCACAGATTCAAAAATATTTATTTTACTGAACATGGATTTATGTATAATGCTATTTAAATAGGAGGATCACCCATAGGTTGAATTCTCAGTTCCAACAGCTTTTAGAAGGAGTGATATCTTCTCACAATTTCTATATGCCAAGTCAGCCACCTCACCAAAAATATACGTGTGATACCAGGTATGAATAAATATGTGCATATAAAACTACATGTGCTAAATAGGCTACAGAGAAAGGGAGACAGGAATTCACATATTTGTTAACTTTAAAAAAACATGGAGAATTCTTTCAACCAAATAATTGACTAGATTCATAACTCCTACCCTATATAATGCAAAAGGCAAGTCCAACTATACACGATGCCTCCTCTGAACTGCTTGTATTTCAATTCTGTTTGGGTTATTATTCTAGTCAGAGTTTAGTAGCATAGGGGTTAGTGTGAGGGATTCACTATTTTGACTGGAAAATTATAAAATGAATCCAATGTGTATACAAATATGTGCTACAAAAAATTGTTCCCACTGTCATCCAGAACAATGGCTTGACATTACCTAGTCCCCAAGTAAGACAAAATTAGAGGAGAAGAGTTAGAAAATCTGTGAATACATATTTGAAATAGAGTATGCTAAGGAGTTTCCAAAAGTAAGGGACAGGGTAAACACTCCACAAACTGGAGCTCTTCTGGCCTAAAGACTTCTTGTGGAACTGCCTCTGAGGTTGGGCACTTGAAACATATGTTGTTGTCAAGTGCTTTAGCTTCGTTTCTAGTGAGACCAATAAAGGTGGGTCTGCATCTATGTGATCTGGAGGACATGGTTTATTATTTTCCACTGAACATGAGCAGCAGTGCTGAATTTGCTGTTTGTAGCTAAACTGTGGCCCCTGGGGTCTAAGTGTCTCCCCGTGTGGACTGTGAAGCCATTTTGTGATCCTAAAGTTTTCATGGTGTTTCTTGCGGCTTCACTGGGAGTTTGGTATTTGCTTCACAAAATACAAAGAGGTCAACTGGGACACAGTGCTGGAGGGAGTTCTGTCACGTGTGGTGGGTCAGTTTCTGCAGGACAATGCACCAACCATGCTTCTATCCCACATAGCTTTCCCCATTGACCATAGCAACTTAATTCTGAAACTTTCCCTGAAACTTCTCAATATTACAAGATGCCTTTACATAGAAGGGACTGCTTGCTGCACCATGTCAGTCACAAGACATTTGGAAGCTAATGGCAGATCCACATGGCCCCACCACAAATGTTTTATCAAACACCTGCCCACTACTGCTCTAGGCCAAGTACTCAGCAGGCTCCAATTTATTGGCATCTCTGTTCTACACCATTTTCATGAAACTCAGTCAATCAAGGCACTGTCTGGTATACTCATGATCAGCAACAGGACATCCAAAGGTTCTCCAGTGCCACCTGGTCATGGGAATTTCAAAAATTTCTTGGTATTTATCTAGCCATTTTTGAAAGATGAAGTTGGAGGCACTGTACGTTTCAAATCAATCCAGAACCATTAAATTTTGAGGAAGCTCATGTCAATGAAAGCTATGGAGAATTCTCACAGGCAAGGCTTCCCAAAGATTGGCTAAATGGTCACGTGAATCCAGGCCCATTGAGGTCTACAATGTGAGATCCATGTGTGTTTTGACTCTCAACTATGGCTGCCAAGTCTTTCAGAATAAAATCATGTGATATCTTGGCTGTGATTCCCAGTGCTTTGTGGAAATACAACCTGGGCATACATCTCAGTTTCCAAGGACGACTCTCATGCATGAACTCATAACATCCCAACACAATTCATGGCAATACATCTCTGAGGTCAGTTCCAGAACTCAGTCTCTTAGGGGAATCACACCAGAGTTCATGTCAAGGTGGACCCAGTCATCTCTTCCAACCACCACACAAATGACCACAATTAAAACCAACACACTCCCACATGGCCCTCATGATCTTTCATATAAACACTCTTCATAACCTCTGGTTGAATGTTTCTATGAGGGGTGCAGACCAAGACAGTCTCCAAAATAATCTCCCTTGCCCCTAATGTGCCTAAAAACAGGGTGGCTTGGACACCCTTCCTGTGAACCTGGTGTGATCACATAGGCCTGCTGTTAATACTTCTCTACTTCTCCAATTTGAGGACTACTGACTGTGGGGTTTAGATTCTTTGTCTGAATTGGAGACATGAGGAAACCCAAGCTCCTACGGGCTAGCCTCTGCAGGGCTTTGAAGAAATTATTTGACCCAATGCATTCCTATTCTAACTTGATGTAGGTCTAGAACCTCACAAAGGAAGGGGAGAGACTTCATCCAGAATGACTGCTCTTTTGGCTATTTTGGTTTTGTATGCACACATGGGATCGTTCTTTAGATCCATCAGGTGCTGAGAATCTAAGCCTAAGCCTCACACAGGGCCAAAAGGCTGATTCAGACACATCCTTTCCAAAGGAATTAAGCAAAAAGCCTCAGGTGATGCCCATTCATTTCCATGTGAAAACAGTTTTTTTTCACGCTTCAAAAAGGGGTGGCCTGAGGCAAAGACCTTTCAGACATTCAGGGCAGCAGAACAATTGGTAATTAAAAGGCCCAAAGCAGGGTTTCTCCACTGAGACTCTCCTGATCACACTGATACCTGAGTTTTCTGAGATGCTCGCCATTCCCTTCAGCTATCCAGTACATGGCGATGTCACAGGGCTTGGAAGTGGTACATATATTGGACACAAAACCATGAGCCTATTCTGGAGAGTGGCCAGAATTCAGGAAGAAAGCAGAAACTTTGAAAGATAGCAAGTGTTGCCCATCGATAAGGCAAGCTGAAATCCATTCATAAATTGGGCAGGATGAATGCTGGGAAGCTTTCAACTAGACAGGACATATCAATTGATGCATTCTCTTTTCTAATGTCTACAACCATGGACACCGTGGGATACACAGACATAGAAACACTCGCCTTGTCAAACGACTTACTCGAAACAGTCTACACCAAACCAAACATACCGACTTTCCTACCTATTCTGAGAACATGAGACAAATCCACAAACTCACACCCACACCCACAAAGGCACCTCCTTCTCCGAAGTAGGTCTGTGACTATCCAGAGTTTCTCTAATTGTGGACCATATTTTATTCCCACAAAATGGCCTGTCCTGTCTCAGATCTGGTCTCTTTGGTCAACATTTTGAACTACTGAGGAGCCAGCGGTGATCCAATACCTGCTTTCTCAGTAAAGGTGACTTTTCAGAGCTTTCTGGCATTTGGCCATCCTCACATCAGTAGGTACCAAGAAAGACTAAATCTGTCCTTGGTAAATCCAAGCAAGTGAGACCCCTGGGAGTGGGACTGGGACTGGATTTTGGTGACTGGCTTCCTGGATCCCAAGTTCAGAGAGTTCTGTCACCAAGGTTGTGAGGTGAGGTCACTTCCTTCAGAAAGTGAATAAGGTCACTGCCTTGGCAACCATGTTGTCCTAACAGTTGCTTAAAAGAGTCCCATGAAATGGAGGCTGCCCCTACTTCCTGTGACACTTTCACAACTTAGAATGGTATATCAACCATAGGCACCCAGGAACAGCTCTCAACACAGGCCTGGTTGGGTCCTTCTTCTCTAAATTAAGAAGACAGAGGCTGATTCAGACACATTCCTTCATCCTGACCAAGTTTTTTACAATGAAAGATGACTTTTGCTCTCTCAGTTCCTACATAGCTGCCTACAACTTCTGCAGGGATCATTTTTGCATGGACCTTTGAGTTTCTCAGTAGTTGGAAGGAATCCTACATTTTTGTATTGTAAGACCATCTCTGTCCCTGCTCTTCTGTAAAGTTAGATTGAGGCAACAGTGTATGGTTAGGGTTAATAACAGGTTTGATTTGGGTTAGGAATCATTCAGCTGGATGAATAATGGTATTGATGACCTGCGATAATTACAAGAATATATAGGTAAAATATAAGTATGAAAACAGAAATCTATGTAAGATTTAAAACCCAGAAGTGTATTAGGACCTTGATTGTGATACTTAGCTTTGATTTATTTTCTGCACAGATGTCTCAGGTACATCGATATACAATTGCATATTACCTTGTGCCTTGGATGATTGATTGTCAAAGATAACTTCCAGTCAAAAAGTGATAGTCGGTAAGATTAAGAAGATAGTCGGTAGTTTAGAAAGGAGAGTGAGTATAGAATTTGCACCAAAAGTTCTTTAGCTATAGCTTTTCGGGTATAGAGTAAATGTAAATGTCAGCACATGTGAAGAGTCAGCCACAATGATGAACTGGGAAAAATATGTAGGAAAATAGATATCAATAGATACATTAGGAAATCTGGCAAAGTATAGTCGTTAGTGAAAAGTTAGTAAAATAGGTAGTTGTCTCTTCATGTTTTTCTGTATACTTAACTTCCCTCCCTGCCCTCCCCAAGGAAAGTATATAAGCCCTGTTTAAGCTGTTCTCAGGACTCTCTGCTCTATGGAAGTGAGCTCTGAGCCCCAGCATGCTGGCCACCAATAAACCCTTTGCTTTAGCATGAGACAGTTTCTTAGAGGTCTCTTCGCCTGACACTCATCCGACCTTTACATATGGAGGTTCCACCGAGTTCTGGCAGCAGCGGACGAGAGACCCCAACTGGCTCCTCAAGGGATTTGTAAGGCGCCTCTTTCTGGTGTCAGGTTTCAGGTTAGAGCTTGGCAAAATGGCTGTCAATGAAGAGTGTGAGCTCTCTCTCACGGTGGCTGACAGATGTGTCACAGAGCCTCAGGCCACCACCCTGAGGGACACCCAAGAGGACTCTGAAAATCAAGGAACAATAGTCTCCTCAACTCAGTGATATTTTGTTTCAGATTCGGTATTGCCAGCCCATCAGGTATTGCCGGCTACTCAGTCCTCGTCTCAGTGTTGGACGTCCATTTCCTGTCTTTATTGTCTTGTCTTGTCTGTGTCATGTGTCATTGCTTTTACTGTTTGTGCATTTTTCATTATGGAAAAGAGCACTTCAATGCCTCTGTCCCTGACCCTTGATCACTGGACCAAATTCGGCTTAAGGGCTCAGAATCTTTCTTTTTCAGTAAACCGCTTGACCTGGCAGACTCTCTGTGCCTCAGAGTGGCCCACCTTTGGATTCGGATGGCCCTTAGAAGGATTTTTCTACTTCTCACTAATTTAAAAAGTCAGAGATATTGTCTTTCAGGAAGGGCCACATAGCCATCCAGATCAAAAGCCATATATCTTAACCCGGCATTACCTCTGCAAATCTCCTCCATGGGTGAAGCCTTTCTTTGCCCCTGCCCCCGCTCCTAATCCTTCCCCCACGATCTCTCAAACCCTCTGCTCCTCCTCCTCCTCCACCCTCTTTTCTGCCTAAGTCACAAGATTTAACTCTACTGCACTCTCATCCCTCTCCTTATCCCTTGCCCTGGTCTCCCAACCCCCAACACCCTCTAAGTGATTCCCCTGCTGCTGACTCAGCCTCTCCGCCATTGGAGGAAGCTAAGCCAGCCCAGCACCCTCCAGAAAACTCCCCCGCGGCACACACAGCCCCTCCTCCCCTGGAGGAACCTGGCCCGGCTAAAGGAACTCACCATCAATGAAAGATTGAAAACCCTGGAACTCCCGTGATGCTCCCCATCCGTCCCTATGTGCCAATGATTGATGATGGCCATGGGGAAAAATTGCAAGCCTACCAGTATTGGCCTTTCTCCTCTTCAGACCTATATAACTGGAAAAATAACAATCCCCCCTTTTAAGAGGACCCCACTCGTGTCTCAGGTGTGGTTGATTCATAGATGTTTTCACACCAGCCTACTTGGAATGACTGCCAACAACACCTAGGGACTCTCTTTATGACAGAGGAACAAAAGAGAATCCTCTTGGAAGCTAGAAAAAAATATCCTCGGACCAGATGGTTGACTGACACCACTTCCCAACATATTCAACCCGGCTTTCCCTAGAATCGACAAAACTGGGACCCCAACACCTTTGAAGGTAGGGAGCATCTGTCCACTTATCTCCGGGCTCTAATAGCGGGTATCTTAGTGGCTGCTAGGCGACCAACTAATTTGGCCAAGGTAATAGAGTTTATTCAAGGGCCTGATGTATCTCCCTCTATGTTTCTAGAGAGAATTATGGAGGCATATAGGAGATATAATCCTTTTGATACTCAGGCAGAGGCTCAAAAGGCATCTGTCATGATGGCCTTTATTGGGCAAGCTGCCATGGATATTTAAAGAAAGTTACAACACTTAGATGGATTACAAGATATGACTTTGAGAGATTTAGTCAGAGAAGCCAAAAACGTATACTATACGAGAGAAACTGAGGAAGATAAGGAAGCAAAGGGTGGATAAAAGAAACAAAAGACAGACTAAGGAATTGACTCAGGTCCTGGTCACAACAACAAATAGGCCAGAAATAAGAAACATGGAGACAGGAAGGGATACCTGGGCCCAAACTAGAGGCCACCCCTGGCCTCAGATCAATGTGCCTATTGTAAAGAAAAAGGACACTGGGCCAAAGAGAGCCCTAGAAAGAGACAGCCACGCCAGCCAGCCATCCTGACTCTGCAGGATGACTAAGAAAGTTGGGGATCAGATCCCCTCCCCGAGCTCAGGTTAACTTTTGAAGTGGAGGGCACCCCAGTAAACATTGAAGTGGATACAGGGGCAATATACTCAGCCATTAAGGCTCCATTTTGCCCTCTATCAAATAAAAGGTCTCTAATTCAAGGGGCTAATTGCAGTAAATATCGGGCTTGGACAACTAAGAGGACCTGGGACCAGGGGAAAGGAAAAATCCATCACTCCTTCCAAGTAATCCCAGAATGCCCGGCCCCATTGATGGGCAGAGTTCTGCTCACCAAGCTCCGGGCCAAAATAACTTTTAACCCTGAAGGCCCCCAAGTGGAATATATATATATACACAAAACACAAACACAGACAATGAAAAGTAGCAATATATATGCCAATCGAAATTCTTCATGAAATATATATCATCCACTGATGCAAAAATATTAATTTTACTTAGCATGGATTTATGTATAATGTTTTTTTTTTTACTAGGAGGCTCCCCCATAGGTTGAATTTTCAGTTCCAACAGCGTTTAGGAGAAGTGATCTCTTCTCACGATTTGAATCTGCTAAGTCAGCCACCTCACAAGAATATACGTGTGATACCACGTAGGATTCTATATGTGCATATAAAATACATGTGGCAAGTAGGCTACAGAGAAAGGGAGACAGGTATTCACATATTTTTTAACTTTTAAAACACATGGAGAACTATTTCATTTAAAAATTAGCTAGATTTATAACACCTACCCTAGATCATGCAAAAGGCAACTCCAACTATACACCATGCCTCCTCTGAACTGCTTGTATTTCTATTCTATTTGGTTTATTTTTCTCCATCATATTAGGATTAGTAGTCATATTCTAGTAGGGTATGGGTTAGTGCCAGGTGTCCCGGCCAGCAGGACACATCAACGTGGGCATCGAACATAGTTGGGAAGGAATGAAGGGACAAAAGACAGGACAGATGACACCCAGACAGGAGTTCTGATCAAGCTGCAAACTTTTATTGTTCTCACAGGGTGTTTATATGCTGCTGATGGGAAAGCTCTCTTATCGGCAGTTGCTGGATGTCTTCACAGGGTTAGATAACCTCAGGATATTTCAGGAAGACAGATGGCGACAGGATGTCTCAGGGAGATAGATGGTTGTGGGATATCTCCCAGGCAGGATGTCTCCCAGGGGGCTGTTTCTTGTAAGTGTCAGGCTATTCTTTGAAGGAGAACTTCCTTTTAGCCCCTGACATCCCCCCCTTTCTTATATAAAATATTTGACCTACCTTACCGGCCATGTTTTTAGGGGGGGGGGTTTAGAGGCTCTGTTTCTCTAGGAGGCCTTAGAATATCTCCTGATCCGAGCGAGCATCTTTACTAGCAGATTTCGTGGTGGCCTTGGCATGTTTTTGGAGGAGATGGTTTTGAAGCGGAAGCATGCCAACCGCCATGCACCAGAGCATGTCACTCACTGGTCTTGTGTTTGGGGATCCGTGGATCCATCCTTTTGCAATCCTTCCTGCACCCTCCGATATTGTGGCCTAACGTCCTCACTCCATGGGTGCGTCTTCCCCCAAGCCGAAGGGCCCATGTAGACGAACCCTTATGGCAAGGGCAGAAGATGGTTTGTCAGAGCTGTTACTTATAGTTTTATGTAAGAAAGAGAGATTTGTGGGGATGTAAACTTAAGAAATAAGCCTGTCAGAAGGGTAGAACATCCTTTTAAAAGTTGACAGCGTGGTCTTCCATCTCCAGATGATGATAGTGGATTTGTAGGGGCTTAGAGGCCATAATATTAATGTGTTCTTTAATAAATTGTACCACACTGTTTATAATGCAGGGTCCTATGGTCACCATTAAACGTAAACCCAACAAAGGGCCTAATAGGGGAAGAAGGTAGGGTAGAAATCCATTAAGCTTTGTCCAGAGGGGATTTTCAAATAGTTCCCTTCATCTCTTTTCTAGATCTTCTTGAAGCTGCTTAAATTTAGTGCATACTATGACTGATTTATTGGCATTAAAGCAGCATCGTTCCCCTAAGGCCAATCAAATATCTCCCTGGTTAACAGTCAGCAAATCTAAGCCTCGTCTGTTTTGAAGGAACACTTTTGCCAGGAAGTCTATTTGGTCCTACAAATCTTTAATGGTTTCTGATAGAGTTTGTACATCATTTTAAGTTGTTGAGACAGGCGATGGTAAGGGTGTATTGCCGTGCCTAAGCCAGTGTACCTGTGCCCACAGCAGCTGTTATTCCAAGGCTGGCAATAAGTGATAAGGCCTGTATCGCCCGCCTCTGTCTTTTGACTAAGGTGTCTAGGCTAGAGGTTCGTCTCCTGGGACAATAGTTATATCAGGGAGTAATAAGGCAAGAACACAGCCACTGTTCCAATTCGCTGGAAGCATGGGGAAGGCCACATTTCCTCCACACATAACAACTGTGCCATTGGGGGGACAAAGAGATGGGATGGGTGAGGAATAATTTTGTTCTGTTGAGCAATTTCCAAAGGAAGCAATTCCAAAATCCATATCATAGGTATTATTCTGCATCACGCCTAAAAGACATAATGTAAAAGTGCCTATAGGCTGTACTTTAAAGGGAAATCCGGGTTGGCATGTATTATCATTGTCCATAGTAGAATTAATAGGAACTGCCATAGGCATGCTTGCCCCTGTTGTCATGCAGAGCCAGCAATTACCAGCAAGGGTGGGGTTGGAATTATTAAGGAAGGAGAAGGTAGTTTGCAAAATATCTAATGTATTGGTATCTAAACCTGGGAACTGGGATTTCGGCTACATTAAGGGATGATATGTGAGCTCAGGGATTTGGGGTTTCAAAAGTTTGATTATCTGAGGATTCTTGACTGCATCAGTGGGTCCTCTACCATCAGAGACCCCTGTAGGGTCCTTAATGGGCCAGTAGGAAGTTTTTCCGACAGTGCCTTGGCACCCAGCTGACTGTAGCTTGGTGTATTTGCCTTCTCCTCCCTGGTCAAAGAGAACGGGGGTATAATGAATAGTGGTCCACCCTGCTTCATGAGTTTTAGTTAGGGAGGCTTCAAAAAATCATTCTCCCTGCTTGTTAACACAAATTGAGGCCGACACAAAACAAGAGACATGCATCGCCTGGGTATGCGTACGGGTTGCAGAACAATTTTGGAGAGCTTTACTTGTACTAGGGGGAATAATCTTTGGCTTGTTAACACATACCCATTTAGGCTGATGAACTCCTCTGAATTTATGGTCAACCTCGGAACGGAGGTAAGCCACCTTAGTCATGCAGTCAGCAGTCTGGTTCCAACTAGTGGGAGCCTGAGTCCAAGATCCTCCCTTTCCTTCACGGGGGGAGGGGGGGGGAAGGTACTCCATGATGTTGGAAGGTGGAGGGCCCAGGCCTCCGTGCACAAACCTGTTCAGCAGAAGTGCCTTAAGCAGGATCCTCACACAGATTGTTGGATGGATCCGGAAAAGGGGAAAATTTGTACTCAGGGAGAGGGCCTCCGTCCCCGGTTTGAGGTAAGTCATTAACCTGTTTAACCAGGCATTCTGGTAACCATCTTGGGGCTGCTAGCTCTTGGTCCAAAACACAAGCTGAGCCACATTCCCAGATGAGGACAGGATGTGGGCATTTCCATTTATTTGTAAGGGGATTTCGCCACATAACAGGTGGCTGATCAGAATTGGAAAAGGGATGCCAGTGTGTGTCTGCAGCCGAAAGGCCTTCACTGTCTAGGGTAAGAAAAGAAAGGGCAAATAATGCATGGTTAAGGCAATGCCTGTGAGTGGTAAATACAAGGGCGGAAGCCTTAAGGCGGGATAGCCAAGTCTTTAAGGTAAGGTGGAACATTCCACAATGCCTTGGCCCTGAGGTTTGTATTGAATTCCAGTAGGATGACAAAATTGCAAGGTAGCACAAAACTGTTTAAACTTGGCACTGGTATATGGAGGATAATTATCTGTTTTAATATGTATTGGTTTACCCATTATGGAAAAGGCTGAAACAAGATGAGAAAGGACATCTTTGGTAGCCTCTCCAGAATGTGGTGATGCAAAAATAAAGCTGCTGAAGTTATCGATAGAAACGTGTATATATTTGGTTTTTCCAAATTCAGGAAAATGAGTAACATCCATTTGCCAAACCTGATTTGGCAGTAATCCTCGGGGGTTAACTCCCAAGTGTTGAATGGGGAGGGAGAGAGCGCAAGCAGGGCATTCTTTTACTATTTCTCGTTTCTGTTGCCTGGTAATTTTACAAAGTAATCGAAGGCTCTGGGAATTTAGTTGGTGAAGATTGTTTAGCTCCGTGGCCTATTGAATGGAGCCACCAAAAATTTGAAAGATGGTAGGAGTTGCTGCATCAGCTTGAGCATTACCTGTGTTAGAGGGTCGGAAAGATCAGAGTGTGCCCTGATGTGTCCTAAGAAAAATGGGTGTTGTCTGGCCTGAATTAGCTGCTGAAGCTGGTGAAACAGAAAGGCCGCATTGGAAGAAGCTTTAATGGCGGGTGAAATCTCCAGCAGGGGCACAGAATGAGCAATGTAGGCACTGTCTGTATGAATATTAACAGGATTATCACAAAATGTTATAAAAACTTGTGTTATGGCAAACAATTTCACAAACTGTGCTGAATGATAGACAGTATCAAAGGTTGTAGGCTGGTTATTGACAACAAAGACCGCACAGCCATTACTGGAACCGTCTGTAAAGACAGTAAGGGCTTGGAACTGGGAGCCTTTTGAGTAATTTTGGGAAAAATAAATGGATGTATCTGGACAAAATGTAAAAGGGTGTCGTTGGGGACGTGGTTATCAATTGTTCCCAAATGGCCTGATTGGGCAATACCCCATTCATCCCCTCTCTGTAGTAAAAATTGGGTTTGGTCATTAGTATATGGAATTAAAATATTATCAGGGTCTTTGCCAAAATGTTGTCGAGAAAGCAAACGACCTTTAATAATAATAGAAGCTACCTGAGCAAGATAAACGGTAATAAACTTGGAGGATGTGGTGGATAAATGGACCCAAAGCAAGGGGAAGCCTTTATTTTTAAAATATGGATATCACTGCCAAAATTTTCCTGAGGGTATATGAGGAGTGTGTAAAAGAACCAGAACCAGAGGAAGGTTATAAGAAATTTGTGTAACAAACTGTTTGGCAATGGCCTCTGTGACTTGGTTTAATGCCTGTCATGCCTCGGGAGTAAGCTTTTGAGGGGAGGAAGGGTAGGAATCACCTCTCAAAATATCATTAAGGGGCAAAAGTACACAAGTGGATAATTATAAATATGTTCTTAGCCATTGAATATCTCCCAGTAATTTTTGAGAATCATTAAGGGTGTGAAGATGGTTCACACGCAGTTGTATTTCATGAATTTGGATCTGATTATCTTGAAGTTTAAGGCCCAAATAGGTATAAGGGTCCTGTGTTTAAACCTTATCAGGAGCTATCCGTAGTCTCAAGGTAGTGAGGGTTTTCTAAAGGTCCAAGTAACAATTATTAAGGTCATGGTAATTAGGTGCAGCAATTAAAAATTCATCCATATTATGTAAAACATAAAATTGTGGTCATCACTCTCTTACAGGGTCTACTGCTTGAACAACTTATATTTAGCAAAGACTAGGGCTGTTGGCCATACCTTGGGGAAGAACCTTCCATTGAAATCTCTGCATAGGGCCGTGGAAATTAATGCAAGGGAGACTAAAGGCAAAATAGGGTCTATCCTCAGGATGTAAAGGAATGGTAAAAAAGCAAACTTTTAAGTCAATAACCATTTTACAATAGTTTTGGGAATAGCCATTGGTGTGGGAATTCGAGACAGTAGTGCTCCCATCAGGCACATAACTTTATTACTGGCACACAAATATTGTAAAAGATGCCGCTTGTCTGATTTTTTC
This sequence comes from Callospermophilus lateralis, assembly GCF_048772815.1. NCBI lineage: Eukaryota > Metazoa > Chordata > Mammalia > Rodentia > Sciuridae > Callospermophilus > Callospermophilus lateralis. The sequence goes on from NW_027515838.1 coordinate 560,918, forward strand.
TTGATAACAAAAATAGGAGTAATCCATGGTGAGGTTGAGGGCTCTACATGGCCGGCTGCCAGCTGTTCCTGCACTAACATGGAGGCAGCCTCCAATTTTTTGGGGGGGTAAGGGGCCACTGATCCACCCACACAAGAGTCTGAGTCTCCCAAATAATTTTATCTGCATGGGGTACAGGAGGGTCAGGAACCGACACTAAAAATCAGAATACCCAAGTCCATATGTATTTGTTTTTTTATGAGTTTTATAGTCCCCACCAGTCCTTGTCTCAGTCTCACAAGGCCTGTACCAGGGACAAAATTTATACGAAGCATTTGATGAGTCATCATGGAATTGGGACTGGCAAGAATGACTTCCATTTGACTCAAAATATCTCGGCCCCATAGGTTAACAGGGAGGTCAGGAACAATGAAAGGAGTGACAGTCACCTTATTACCCTCTTTATCAGTAAAGCTAAGAGCCCTAGAACTGACATGGGGATTTTTTGACTCTTAACCCTTTTAGGTCATTCAAGGATGGGGTGATGGGCCAACCTGATGGCCAGTATTTGTGAGAAATAATTGTGGCATCAGCTCCAGTATCTAGAATTCCTTGGAATTCCTTTTTTTCAATAAGTAAGGTAAGGGTGGGTCTATTGTGAGAAATGGGCTGAACCCAATATACATCAGAGCAGCCGAGGGAGGCTGTCCCCCATTTTATGTTTGGGCGGTGGAAGTGCCTCCTGAATCCAAGGGAAGGAATATTAATTGTGCAAGTCTTGTTCCTGCTGGGATGGCCGCAACTCCATTAATAGCTGTTGCTAGTATTTTTATTTCTCCAGTGAAATCATTATCATTAATGCCAGGGAAGACCTGAACACCATTTAAGGTAGCAGAGACTCTTCCAAGAATAAGGGCACTCGTATGAGATGAAGGGGGACCCATAATTCTAGTGGGTATTATCTGGTGCCCTTGCATTGAGTCTAATATTGTATCGGTGGTGGCACAGAGGTCCAATCCTGCACTGCCTGGGGTGGCTAGTTGGAGGGAGGCAATTGTGGGGAAGAATTTTGTGGTAGGTTTGGAGTTTGGAAGGGAATAAACCTTATTGCCCCTGGTTTTGTCCTGGGGGAGGTCGTGGCCAGGGGCTGGCCCCGCAGGGTTTTCCTGAGAAGCAGGAAGAAATAGGCTGTCTGAGGCCATTTGTCTTAGATCTACACTTACTGGCCCAGTGATGACATTTACCACATCTAGAACAAAAGGTAGCTGGGGGCGGTTTAGCCCCAGTTTGAGGAGACAATATTCCTACGCTTTGTTTGTCTTTCAGACACTTGCGTGCAAAATGGCCAGGTTGTTTACAAGTAAAGCAAGTACATGAGCCAGGATTGTGAAAGGCCTTGATAAAGGGGGCATGTAGGGCGAGACCCATGGCATGGGCTGCACCCACCCCTGCACAGAGTCTAATAAAGTCCGAAAGTTTCCCTTTTTCCTTATGTGGTCAAAGAACATCCTGACATGACAGGTTGGCGTTTTCAAAGGCAAGATGTTTTACAAAAGTTCTTTTGCTTTCGCTTGGTCCAAGCAAGCATTCTGCAGCTAGGTTAAGCCGGGGAACAAGGTTTCTATAAGGGTCGTTGGGTCCTTGTCAAATTTTTGCCAAAGAAGTGGTAGCCGAGCCAGTTTGAGGGAGTTATCTCCAAGCATGTAAGCAAGCCATCTGAATCTGCGCCAAAATTCCAGCAGGGAAACGTGCCTATTTAGTTTTAGTGTCAAATGGTGCATAGCCCACTAGCTTAACATAAGTTCAGGATTTAGAGGAGGCCTTAGTTAATTTTTTTTGAGCAGTTTCCTGACAGTGCTCCTCGAAATCTGCATTCCATAACAGGAAATCTCCGGCACTGAGGGTAGCTCAGTCTAAAAATTTCCAATCATTGGGAGTAAGCCATTGTGCGCTGTGGCTTTCTAATAAAGTCAACTTGTAGGGCACAGTGGGGCCATTGTGAGCACAAGTCTTTTTATGTTTTTCAAGAAAACGCAGGCTTAATTTTTTTGTAGACACTCTGGGTTCCTTCCTGCCTAGGGGTGAACTCCTCATCCTCTGAGTCCTGATCTCCTTGATCCATTTCCCCCACTTCCTCCTCTTGATCCTCGTCTAAGTCTTTGACCTCAGCCTGGGCAGGCTTATCTATCTGACTGCGGGTGACTGGGAAGGCGAGAACAGGCTGATGGAGTGGCTTAGCCTTTGTATTAGACCGCCGTGGGCCAGTTTGCATTGACTCCGTGCCTAAGGCTAATGAACAGAGCTCAGAGTCTAGGGATCTTAATTCTTTTAAAAGTTTGATCTGTTCCCGTCTATGTTGGAGAGACTCTCACAAGGGAGCCAGGCTAGGCAAGGGAAGTGGGGAAAAATATCTGGGTTGCATTTTGCTCCTGAAAGGCTGGAGCACAAAAGGCAGGAGGGATATAGGAGGTAGGTAGATGTGTAAGTCCTATAGGCTGTGGCAGGGTCCTGAGAGGTGGCGCATCTTCTGAATGGTAGCTTGCTGCTTCCTTCTCCAAGGTAGCCTCCGTCCCAGGGGTCAATGTGTCTCTGGGATTTAAAACTCGATAAAGGTGTTTGGTAACCATTGGAGCCTTATTCATTAGGGTGGTATTTTGAGGGGGACTAGGAAGGTTCCCAGGGTCCTGGGGAGACTGAGAAGGGTCAATGTCTATACTAACTGATGGGCATGCCGTGGGGAGACGAGAGGTGTTTTGCATAGTCTCTTCTCCAATCCTGACAAGTTGTAAGGTACCATTGTCAAAGGGTGAACTTTTAAGAATTTCATTAATTAAGTTCCAGTAAGAAAAGGTGGGAACTGGCACTTTTTCTGGGCCAAAGGTTTCATAATAATCTTTTAAACAGTCTCTTACTCTAAGCCATCTTTTGCCATCAATGGTCACTTCAATGTGAAACCATGTACACAATTCTCCTATGTATTAGAAGAAAAATTTTAAGTCCTTTTTCTTAACACGCACCCCTCATGTCTTGAAGGACTCCTTGAGGCCTGACAAAAACAAATCATGTGACGAAACTGCTTGTCCCATGGTGGGTCACTCACCGTGCGTCATCCCCACTCTCCTCCTGGATCTGTCTCTTTGTGGTGTCTGCTGAGGCAATCGCGAGCTCCACTTGATGAAGTCTTCCAGGAGGACGGGGTTCCCAATCAGTCAAAGGCTCGAGCCCCAGTCAGTGGGTGCCAGTAGTCACGGCTGGAAAGACACATCAACAGGGGCAGCGAACCTAGATGCGGAGGAATGAAGGGACAAGAGACACGAGAGATGACAGCAAGACAGGAGTTCTGATCAAGCTGCAAACTTTTATTTTTCACACAGGGGCATTTATATGCTGGAGATGGGAAAGCTCTCTTATCCAAAGTTCCTGGATGTCTTCACAAGGTGAGATAAACTCAGGATGTTTCAGGAATACAGATGGCAACAGGATGTCTCAGAGACACAGTTGGCTACAGGATGTCTCCCAGACAGGATGTCTCCATGGGGGCTGTTTCTTGTAAGTGTCAGGCTATTCTTTGAAGGTGAATTCCTTCTACGCCTGACAGTCAGGGATTCAGTATTTCAAATGGAAAATTGGAAAAAGAATCCAATGTGTATTCAGAACAATGCCTTGACATTACCTTCATCCCATGTAAGACACAATTAGAGGAGAAGAGTTAGAAAATCTGTGAATACACATCTGGAATGGAAAATGCTCATGAGTTCACAACCTTGGAGGTGGTATAGGAGTTTCCAAAAGTCAGGGACAGGGTAAAAACACCACAAACATGGAGCTCTGCCGGCCTAAATATTTCTTGAGAAACTTCATCTGAGGTTGTTTTTAGGAGCTTTAGCTTCCTTTATAGTGAGACGATCAAAGCTGGGTCAGCATCTATGTGACCTAGAGGACATTGTTTCTTATTTTCCAATGAACATGAGGCAGCAGTGCTGAATTCTCTCTTTGTAGGGAAACTGTGGCCACTGGTGGCTAAGTGTCTCCCAGGGTGGAATGTGAAGCCATTGGTCATCCTCCAATTTTTGTGGTGTTTCTTGCAGCTGCACTGGGAGTTTGATATTTGCTTCACGAAATACAAGAAGTTCAACTGGGACACAGTGATGGAGGGAGTTCTGTCACGTGTGGTGGGTAAGGGTCTGCAGGAGAATGCACCAACAAGGCTTCTATCCCACATAGCTTGCCCTCTTGACCATAGCAATCTGATTGTAAACATTACCCTGAATCCTCTCCATATAACAAGATGCCTTTACATACAAGGATCTGGGGCTTGTACCATGTCAGTCACAAACCATTTGGAAGCGAAGGGCAGATGCAGATGACCCGACCACAGATGTTTTAACACACACCAGCACACCACTGCTCTAGGCCGACTACTCAGCAGGCTCCAAATTACTGGCATCTCCGTTCTACACCATTTTCATGAAACCCAGTCAATCAAGGCACTGTCTGGTACACTGATGGTCATCAATAGGACATCCATAGGTTCTCCAGGTCCACCCGGTCATGGGAATGTCAAAAATTTAAAGGTATTTATCTAGCCATTTTTCAAGGGTGAAGTTGGAGGCACTGTGGGTTTCAATTCATTCAGGAATGATTAAATGGAGAGGAAGCTCATTTCAATGAAAGCTCTGGAGAACTATCACACGCAAGGCTTCCCAAAGACAGGCCAAAAGGTCCCATGAAGCCAGACCTATTGAGGTCTACAATTTGAGGTCCATATGTGTTTTGACTTGCAACTATGGCTGCCAAGTCTTTAAGAATAAAATCATGTGATATCCTTCCCAAGATTCCCAGTGCTCTGTGGAAAGCCAACCTGGGCATAGATCCCAGTTTCCAAGGGCGACTCTCATGCATGGCCTCCTAAAATCCCAACACAATACAAGGCAATACTTTTTTGAGGTAAGTTCCAGAACTCAGTCTCTAAGGAGAATCACACCAGTGTTCAAGCCCAGGTGGACCCAGTCATCTATTCCAAGCGCCACACAAATGACCGCAATTAAAATCAAGACACTCCCACATGGCCCTCATTTTCTTCCATATAGACACTCATCATAACCTCTGGCTGGAGGTTTCCATGAGGGGCACAGCCTAAGACAGTGTCCAAAATAAGCTCCCTTGCATCCATTTGCCTAAAGTCAGTGTGGCCGGGACATCCTTCCTGTGAACCAGGAGTGTTCAAAGAGGCCTGCCGTTAATATTGCTCTTATTCTCAATTTTGAGGCCTACTGACTGTGGTGTTTAGATTCTTTATGTTAATTGGAGTCATGAGAAAACCCAAGAACCTATGGTCTAGTGTCTGCAGGGCTTTGAAGAACTCATTTGACCCAAAGGATCCATATTCTCAATGATGGAAGTCAGAAACCTTACAGAGGAAGGCGAGAAACTTCATCCAAAATGACTGCTCTTTTGGCTTTTTGATTTGCATGCACACATGGGATTTTTCTTTAGATCCATCAGGTGCTGAGAATCTAAGCTACAGCCTCACACAGGGCCAAGAGGCTGATTCAGACACATCCCTTTCCAAAGCAATTAAGAAAGAGCCACAGGTAATGTTTATACATTTCCATTTGAAAACTGTTTTCTTCAGGCTTCAAAAAGGCATAGCCTGAGGCAAAGACCTTCCTGACATTCAGGGCAACAGAAGGATATGTAAGCAAAAGGCCCAAAGCGGGGTTTTTCCATTGAGACTTTCCTGGTCACACTGATATCTGAGTTTTCTGAGATGCTCATCATTTCCTTCAGCTCTCTAGTACATGGCCGTATCACAGAGCGTGGAGGTGGTTCATATCTTGGACACAATACCATGAGCGTATTCTGGAGGTTGCCCATAATTCAGGTAGAGAACAGGAACTTAAGAAGATATTAGGTGTTGCCCATCCATTAGGCAAGCCGCAGACCATTCATAAATTGGGCAGAATGAATGCTGGGAAGATTTCTACTAGAAAGGACACATGTATTTATGCATTCTCTTTTCTATTGTCTACAACCATGGACACAGTGGGATACACAGATATAGAAAGACTAGCCTTGTCAAACGACTTACTAGAATCAGTTCACACCAAACCAAACAAACCGACTTTCTTACCTATTCTCAGAACATGAGACAAAACCACAAACCAATACCCACACCCACACCCACACAGACCCCCAAGTACCTCTGTGACAATACGGAGTGTCGTTTGATGGTGGGCCATAAGAAATTCCCTCATAATGGGCTGTCCTGTCTCAGATCTAGTCTCTGTGGCCAACTTTGTGAATCTGTAAGGAGCCAGTGGTGAGCCACTATCTGCTTTCTCAGGAAAGGCCCCTCTTCAGACCTTCCTGGCATTTGGCCATCCTCACATAAGTAGGTACCAAGAAAGACTGACTCTGTCTTTGGTAAATCCGAAAAATTTTGACCACTGGGACTGTGACTGGGACTGGCTCTGGATGCCTGGCTTTCTGGATCCCAAGTTCAGAGAATTCCATCACCAAGGAAGTGAGGTGAGGTCACTTCCTTCAGGAACTGAATGAGGTCCATACCTTGGCAACCACTTTGTCCTAACAGTTGCTTCCAAGGGTCCCATGAGATGGAGGCTGCACCTACTTACTCTGACATTTTCACAAGTTAGAATGGTATAAAACCATAGGCACCCAGGAACAGCTCTCCACACAGGCCTGGTTTGCTGCATCTTCTTTACATTAAGAAGAGAGAGGCTGATTCTGACACAACCCTTCATCCTGACCAGGTTGTTTGCAATGAAAGATGACTTTTGCTCTCTGAGGTCCTTAATAGCTTCCTACATCTTCTCCAGGGATCATCTTTAATGACCTTTGAGGTTCTCAGCAGGTGAAAGATCCCTTAATTTCTGTCTTGTAAGACCAACTCTGTCCCTGCTCTTCTGTAAAGTTAGATTGAGGGAAGAGTGTATGGTTAGGGTTAATAACATGTTCAATCTGTGTTAGGAACTATTCTGCTGGATGAATAATGTTATTGGGAACCTACGATATTTATAAGAATATGTAGGTGAAATATATGTATGAAAACAGAAATCTAAGATTTGAAACCCTGAAGGGCATTGGGCCCTTCATTGGTATACTTAGTGTTGACTTACTTTCTGCACAGATGTCTCAGATAAATAAATATACAATGGCATAGGACCTTGTACATTGGATGATTGAATGTGGAAGAGAACATCCAGTCAAAAAGGGATAGTAGGTAAGATTAGGAAGATAGTTGGTAGGTTTTGGAAGGAGAGTGAGTATAGGATTTGGAAAAAAAAAAACTTCTTTAGCAATAGGGTTTCTGTTAGAGGGTGAAGGTAAATGTCAGCACATATGAAGATTCAGTCACAATGATGAACTTTGGAAAATATGTAGGAAATCAGATAATAATAGAGACATCACAAAATCAGGGAAAGTACAAAGTGAGTGATAGGATTAGACATTTTGAACAGGGTTGAGTTTGAATATATAATCTTAGGAAGAAACAAATATGTAGTCACCAATAGGATTGACATTTGAGAGCATTAGGCAATGTGGACATGGATGTTTTTAGTAATCCCTGTTCACTTTCCTTTTAGGCTTTGGTACAATCATAAGTGTTACCTTTGCATTTTGTGTTCAGAATATTACTGTGATAAAATGTATATGTAGATGGCGTGACATTAGTATTTCTTCCAGCATTTCTGGGAGCAATGTTTTGAAGTCCTATAAATTAGTATTGGTGGTACAAAGAGGTGTACACTGTGTCTATGAATATAGAGATAGTGCATGAATAGACCACATTGTGAATCAATAATATAACTGGTCCCACTTTAAATAATAGATTGAATTCATATCTGAAAATATATAAGAAATCTTATATCGATATACCATCATTCATTCCAACCAGCAATACATCTAATGGTAATATTAGGGTTATGGTTTATCACGAAGTGTCTTTGAGTTTTGCTTCAAAAGTGATCATGGAAATCGAAAATAATGTGTTTGGAAAGAAGTCTCATGAAAAGACCCATCAAAAACATGGAGGAATACATGTGTTCTGTAGAATAAAGTGATTGAAAGTGAACAAAATGCCTATAAATTTGCAAATTTTTGGATGAAATATATTTGCTATGATGAGCATAAACTGAAGAAATAGTAATGTACCAGTGTTGAATAAAATAAATGTCAAAATGCACAACATGTCCCATAGGAATCTACTTGTATTGATGTTAAACTGGTTCAGTTACTGTGGAAATATTAGGATTTGTATGCACCTTTCACTGAAGATAGTTTTCAGTACTAGGAAACAAATATGTATTTCAGGTGAATGAATAATTTTGAGAATACTCTTGTGAAAATTTGATTATAAATACACATACTTGAATATGAATGAGTTTAGGGAGTGTATAACAAGACATATATTTCATATTTTGAAAAATCTGGAGAGTGTGTATATATATATATATATACATACACAAACACACAGACATTAAAAATAGCATAATATATTCCAATTGAAATTCACCATGAAATATATGTCATCTACAGATCCAAATGTATTTATTTTATTGAATATGGATTTATGTATAATGTTCTTAAACAAGGAAGCTCACTCATAGATTGAATTTTCAGTTCCAACAGCTTTTAGGAGGAGTGATCTCTTACAATTTGTATCTGCCAAGTCAGTCACCTCACAAGAATGTACGTGTGGTATCAGGTAAGATTCTATAATTGCATGTAAAAATACATGTGCTCAATAGGATACAGAGAAAGGGATGCCTTGACATTACAATCACGGAGACTAAGGCACAATTAGAGGAGAAGAGTTAGAAAATCTGTGAATAAATATCTGGAATGGAATATGCTCAGGAGTTCACAACCTTGAAGACGGAAGAGGAGATTTCAAAAGTAAGGGACAGGGAAAACAGTCCACAAACATGGAGCTCTGGTTCCCTAAATCCTTCTTGAGAAACTCACTCTGAGTTTGGGCACTTGAAATATATGTTGTTGTCGGGAGATTTAGCTTCCATTGTAGTGAGACAATCAAAGCTGTGTCTGCATCTATGTTACCTCGAGGACATGGTTTCTTATTTTCCACTGAATATGTGGCAGCAGTGCTGAATTTTCTTTAGTAGGTAAACTGTGGCAACTGGGGGATAAGTGTATTCACATGTGGACTGTGAGGCCATTTGGTCATCCTCCACTTTTCGTCGTGTTTCTTGCTGCTGCACTGGGATTTTGGTATTTGCTTCATGATATACAAAGAATTCAACTGTTACCCGGTGCGTGAGTGAGTTCTGTCACTTTTGGTAGGTCAGGGTCTGCAGGAGAATGCACCAACCAGGCTTATATCCAACATGACTTGCCCCCTTGACCATAGCAATCTGATTCTAAACATTGCCCTGAATCCTGTCCATATAACAAGATGCCTTTACATACAAGGGTCTGCTGGCTGCACCATGTCAGTCACAAGTCATTTGGAAGCCAATGGAAGATCCACATGGCCCCACCACAGTTGTTTTATTGCACACCTGCCCAGCACTGCTGTAGGCCCACCTCTCAGCAGGCTCCAACTTCCTGGTATCTCTGTTCTGAACCATTTTTATGAAAACCAGTCAATCAAAGCACTGTCTTGTAATCTCATGATCAGCCACAGGATATCCAAAGATTCTCCAGTGCCACCTGGTCATGGGAAGTTTAAAAATTTCTTGGTATTTATCTACCCATTTTTCAAGGTTGAAGTTGGAGGCACTGTGTGTTTCATTTCATTCTGGAACTATTAAATGGTTAGGAAGCTCATTTCAATGAAATCTCTGCAGAAGTCTCACAGGCAAGGCTTCCCAAACAGTGGCCAAATGATCACATGAATCCAGGCCCATTGGGATCTACATTGTGACATCCGTGTGTTTTGACTCTCATATATGGCTGCCAAGTCTTTCAGAATAAAATCATGTGGTAACCTGGCTGAGATTCCCAGTGCTCAGTGAACAGCCACCCTGGGCCTAGATCTCATTTTACAAGGGTGACTCTCATGTGAATCCTCCTAAAATCCCAACACAATTCATGGCAATACGTCTCTGAGGTGAGGTCCACAACTCAGTCTCTAAGGGGAATCACAACAGAGTTAAAGCCAAGGTGGACCCAGTCATCTATTCCAACGGCCACACATGACCACAATTAAAACCAAAACACTCCCACATGGCCCTCATCTTCTTCCATATGGACACTCATCATTACCTCTGGCTTGAGGTTTCCATGAGGGGCACAGCCCAAGACAGTGTCCAAAATAACCTCCATTGCCCCTCATTTGCCTAAAGTCAGGGTGTCCTGGACACTCGTCCGGGGAACCAGGAGTGATCAAATAGGCCTGCTATTAATATTGCTTTGCTCCTCCAATTTGAGGCCTACTGACTGTCAGGTATAGATTCTTTATGTGATTTGGATTCTGGAGAAAACCCAAGCACCTATGGAATAGCCTCTAAAGGGCTTTGAAGAACTCATTTGATCCAAAGGTTCCTATTCTCACTTGATGGAGGTGAGGAACCTTACAGGGGAAGGCGAGAGACTTCTTCCATAATGACTGCTCTTTTGGCCAATTTAGTTTTGGATGCAAACATGGGATTTTCTTTACATCCATCATGTGCTGAGAATCTAAGCCAAAGCCTAACACAGGACCTAGAGCCTGATTCAGACATATCCCTTTCCAATGCAATTAAGCAAAGAGTCACAGGTGATGCCCATTGATTTCCATTTGAAAACTGTTTTCTTTAGGCTTCCCAAAGGGGTGGCCAGAGGCAAAGACCTTCCTGACATTGAGGGCAACAGAACAATAGGTAACCAAAGCAGTATTTCTCCACTGAAACTTTCCTGATTACACTGATATCTGAGTTTTCTGAGTTGCTCGCCATTCCCTTCAGCTATCCAGTACATAGCCATGTCACAGAGCTTGGTGGTGGTATACATCTTGGACACAAAACCATGAGCCTATTCTGGAAAGTGGCCAGAATTCAGAAAGAAAACAGGAACTTAGGAAGATATCAGGGGTTGCCCATCAATAATGCAAGCCACAGTCCATTCATAAATGGGAAGTATGAATCCGGGGAAGCTTTCTACTAGACAGGACACATCCATTGAAGCATTCTCTTTTCTAATGTCTACAACCCCTGACACAGTGGGATACACAGACCTAGAAACACTCGCCTTTTCAAACGACTTACTAGAATCAATTAACTCCAAACAAAACAAACTGCCTTTCTTACCTATTCTCAGAACATGAGACAAAACCACAAACACACACCCACACCCACAAATGCACCTCCTTCCCCCAAGTAGGTCTGTGACTATCCGCAGTGTCCTCTGAGTGGTGGGCCATACTATGTTTCCATGAAATGGCCTGTTCTGTCTCAGATCTGTTCTCCTTGTCCAACTCTGTGAAGTTGACAGGAGCCAGCGGTGAGCCACAACCTGGTTTCTCAGGAAAGGGCCCTCTTCAGAGCTTTACTGGCATTTGGCCATCCTCACATCAGTAGGTACCAAGAAAGACTGACTCTGTCCTTGGTAAATCCAAACAAGTGAGATCACTGGGACTGGGACTGGAACTGGCTGTGGGTGCCTGGCTTCCTGGACCACATGTTCAGAGATTTCGAACACCAAGGAAGTGAGGTGAGGTCACTTCCTTCAGGAACTGAATGAGGTCACTGCCTTGGCAAACACATTGTCCTAATTGTTGCTTCCAAGGCCCCATGAGATGGAGGCTGCCCCTACTTCCTGTGACACTTTCACAAGTTAGAATGGTATATCATCCATAGGCACTCCAGAGCAGCTCTCCACACTGGCCTGTTTTGGTGCATCTTCTCTACATTAAGAAGAGAGAGGCAGATTCAGACACAACCCTTCATCCTGACCAGGTTGTTGGCCATGGAAGGTGACTCTTACTCTCTCAGGTCCTTCATAGCTGCCTACATCTTCTACAGGGATCATTTCTGCATGGACGTTTGAGGTTCTCAGCGGGTGGAAGATCCCCTAAATTCCTGTATTGTAAGACGAACTCTTTCCCTGCTCTTCTGTAAAGTTAGATTGAGGGAACAGTGTATGGTTAGGGTTAATAACATGTTCGATTTGGGTTAGGAATTGTTCTGCTGTATGAATAATGTTATTGGGAACCTGCGATATTTATAAGACTATAGAAGTGAAATATAAGTATGAAAACAGAAATGTTCTAAGGTTGTATGGTAATTCTAGGCTTAAAATAAAAACATGTTGGAGATTTATGTGTATCATTTGTGTTGTATAATTGGACTTGTTATCAAAAAGATATGTACAGTTACATGTTACTTTTTACCCTTAGATAAAATTTAAAAGTATTTTTAAGTTAATGAGAGCCTAATCTCTGTGAAGGTTTTATTGTAAAACACAAAGGTAAAATGCCCATTCATTTCCATGTGAAAACTGTTTTCTTCAGGCTTCAGGAAGGAGTAGCCTGAGGAAAAGATGTTCCTGATATTCAGGGCAACATAACAATAGGTAATCAAAAGGCCCAAAGCAGGGTTTCTCCACTGAGACTTTACTGGTCACACTGATATCAGAGTTTTCTGAGATGCATTCCCTTCAGCTATCCTGTACATGGCCATGTCACAGAGCTTGGAAGTGGTACATATCTTGTACATAAAACCATGAGCCTATTTTGGAGAGTGGCCAGAATTCAGGAAGGATACAGGAACGTAAGAAAATAATAGGTGTTGCCCAATGATAAGGCAAGCCACAGTCCATTTATAAAATGGGCAGGATGAATGCTTGGAAGTTTTCTCTTTGACAGGACACACCCATTGAGGCATTCTCTTTTCTAATGTCTACAACCATGGACACAGTGGGATACACAGACATAGAAACACTCGCCTTGTCAAAGGACTAACTAGAAACAGTTCACTCCAAACCAAACAAACCCCCTTTCCTAACTATTCTCAGAACATGAGAAAAAACCACAAACCCACTCAAACACCCACGAAGTCACCTCCTTCCCCCAAGTAGGTCTGAAACTATCCAGAGTGTCCTCTGACTGGAGGGCAATACTATGTTCCCCAGAAATGGCCTGTCCTGTCTCAGATCTGGTCTCCTGGGTCAACTCTGTGAAGTTGTCAGGAGACAGCAGTGAGCCTCTAACTTCTTTCTCTGGAAGGGCCCCTCTTCAGAACTTTCCTGGCATTTGGCCATCCTCACATCACTAGGTACCACAAAAGACAGACTCTGTCCTTGGTAAATCCAAACAAGTGAGACCACTGTGACTGGAGCTTGGACTGGGTCTGGATGCCTGGCTTCCTGGAACCCAAATTCGGAGAGTTCCATCAACAAGGATGTGAGGTGAGGTCACTTCCTTCAGCAACTGAATGTGGTCACTGCATTTCCAACCACTTTGTCCTAACATTTGCTTCCTAGGGTCTCATAATATGGAGGATGCGCCTACTTCCTGTGACACTTTCACAAGTTCGAATGGTATAGAAACAATAGGCACCTGGGAACAGCTCTCCACACAGGCCTAGTTTGGTCAATCTTCCCTACATTAAGAAGAGAGAGGATGATTCAGACACATGCTTTTAACCTGACCGGGTTGTTTGCCATGGAAGATGACGTTTGCTCTCTCAGGCCTTTCATAGCTGCCTGCATCTTCTCCAGGGATCATATCTGCATGGACCTTTGAGGTTGTCAACAGGTGGAAGGTTCCCTACACCCCTGTATTGTAAGACCAACTCTGTCCCTGCTCTTCTGTAAAGTTGGATTGAGGGAAAAGTGTATAGTTAGGATTAATAACATGTTCGATTTGTGGTAGGAATCATTCTGTTGGATGAATAATGGTATTGGGAACCTGCAATATTTATAAGAATATACAGGTGAAATGTAATTATGAAAACTGAAATCTAGGTAAGATTTGAATACCAGAAAGGCATTGGGCCCATGATTGGGATACTTATCTTTGAATTATGTTCTGCACAGATGTCTCAGATAAATCAATATACAATGGCATAGGACCTTGTACCTTGGATGATTGATTGTTGAAGAGTTCATCCAGTCAAAAAGGGATAGTCGGTAGGATTAGGTAGATAGTCGGTAGGTTTAGAAAAAAGAGTGAGTATAGTATTTGGACAAAAAGTTCTTTAGCAATAGGGTTTCGGATAAAGAGTGAATGTAAATGTCAGCACATGTGAAGAATCAGTCACTATGATGAACTGGGGAAAATATGTAGGAAAAGAGATATCAATAGAGACATTAGGAAATCAGACAAAATATAAAGTGAGTGATAGGATTAGACATTTTCAACATGGTTGAGGTTGAATATATAATCTTGGGAAGAAACAAATATGTACTCACCAATAGGATTGACATTTGAGAGAATTAGGCATCCAAAACATGGATGTTTTTAGTAATCCATGTTCACTTTCCATTTAGGCTTCGGGACAATCCTAAGTGTGACCTTTGCATTTTGTGTCCAGAATATTACTGTGATAAAATGTATATGTAGATCAGTTGACATGAGTCTTTCTTCCACCATTTCTGTGAGCAAAATTTTGAAGATATACAAATTATTATCGAGGGTACACAGAGGTGTACCCTGTGTCTATCAATATAGAGACAATGCATGAATAGACCATACTGTGAATAAATAATATAACTGGTTCCAAATTAAACAATGGATTGAATTGATATTTGAAAGTATACAAGAAATCTTATATTGATATACAATCATTCATTCCCACCAGTTTTACATCTAATGGTAATATTAGGTTTACGGTTTATCATGACGGGTGTGTGAGTTTTGCTTCAAAAATGATAATGGAAATCAAAAATAATGTCTTTGGAAAAAAGTCTCATGAAAGGAGCAGTCAAGAAACGTGGAGGAATACATGTGTTCTGAAGCAGGAAGTGATTGAAAGTAAAACAAATGCGTATAAATTTGCTAAATTGTGAATGAAATATACATACTATGATGTGCATAAACTGGACAAATAGTAATGTACCAGTGTTGAATAAAAATGAACGTCAAAATACAATTATATTCCATAGGAATCTTCTTGCATTTATGTTAAACTGGGTCAGTTACTGTAGAAATATTAGAATTTTTTTTGGTGTTATAATACAATTTATTTTAGCACTAGCATGCCACAGAATGTCGAGGAAAGAGCAATGGATTTTTAGTTATCGCACTAGTAATCTATCATTAAATGACTATTTTGGGGAGTCTAGAAATTACATAAGGCTATGTAACATTTTTTTTTATTTAGCATTCATAAAAACTTAGAATTTTGGTAATATTTCTACTTTTTTATTTTTTTTTTATTTTTTCAGTTGTTGATCGACCTCATTTTATTTATTTATATGTGGTGCTGAGAATATAACCCAGTGCCTCACACATGCTAGCCAAGCATGTTACCACTGAGCCAGACACCCAGACCCTCCACATTTATCTTATAATCAAACACTCCTCTCCCTCTTCTTTACTCACTTTCTTCCTCATTTTCCCCCTTCTCTCTCTTCCTTTTTCATTTTCCCTCCATAGGAGTTTTTCTCTCATGTCATTACAAACAGTAATATGCTATGAAATTTACATTTAAGAATTTTTTTATAGTCATTCTTTTTTCTTGAGAAAATTTAATAATTATAATAACCTATAGATATATTACAATACATTTATTATACATATGTATCTATATTCATGCATATGTATTACATATGATATATATATACATATATATTTAAAAGTACTTTGATTAGCGTGTTAGAAATAATATAGACCAAGTCTTTCTTAATTTTCAAGTCTTCTAGAATTAACAGCTTACAGTGAAAATCAAATAAACATATTTAAGTAAACAGGTATCATTCTTATTTATCAATACTTATCATTTAAGTTTTTATATTACATTAAGCTGTGATATGGCATATTAACTCTTATGAATTAGTGAAATTTTATTTGAACAACCTTTTATTTAAGGACCATATGCACTGACATTTTAAATGGCTTTCTTGTGATTTTAATTTCTATCAATTGCATATTTATTGCCAAATACTTATTTTATTAATTTTCATATTCATGATTGATATAAAGTCAATTGTTTAATTCTTCTTGTAAGTAGTTACTTATTACAGTAATAATTCTACATCTTTATAAGAAAAATGGTACAAAGATATTTTCATTCAAAATTAAGAATAATTGCATGCTCTAAATGTTTCATTGTTGATACATATAATAAAGAGCTTTTGATGAGTCTCTTCCCCAGTAAAACATAAAATGCAAAGATATAGTTGGGTATGTATGTCCAAATAAAGATAAGGAAAAATACACATTATCAGCTACAAACTATCAAATAAAAGATGAAAAGAACAATCCAACACATTGTACGAACTTGTCAGATGAGGTAGCCTAAGACTAGACCTGGTCCATGACAAAATATTCACGAAAAAAAATGAAATATGAAAAATATAGGAAATGATATGAATTTTTCATGAAGGTAGGTGGATTATCCTTTAATCTCAATATATGTTCATTTCAAAAGCCAGTTTTCTGGTAAAATAAATTTGTGATATTTACAACTACACAAAACAAACTTTCTGCTTATCAAAATGAATGCATCTCAACTCCTTTTTAGCTGATTTCTTCCCACTCAATTTTAAACCTTTGTTTATTTATTTTTATTGGTTTTTCAAAACATTACAAAGCTCATGATATATCATCTTTCATACATTTGACTGAAATGGGTTATGAACTCCCAATTTTCCCCAAATACGAATTGCAGAATCACATCAGTTACACATTCACATTTTTACATAATGTCACATTAGTGACTGTTGACCTCTGCTACCTTTATTATCCCCTACTATCCCCCCTCCCCTTTCATCCTATCTTCCCTCTCTTCCTCATCTGCTTTTTCACTTCTCTCTCTTGATCCCGCCTTTCCCCTCACAACGTCTTATATGTAATTTTGTGTAACAATGAGGGTCTCCTACCATTTCCATATGCTTTCCCTTCTCTCTCCCTTTCTCTCTCCCACTTGTCTTTGTTTAATATTAATCTTTTCCTCATGCTCTTCCTCCCTGTTCTATTCTTAGTTACCCTATTTTTATCAAAGCAGACATTTGGCATTTGTTTTTTTAAGGATTGGCTAGCTTCTCTTAGCATAATCTGCTCTAATGCCATCCATTTCCCTGCAAATTCTATGATTTTGTCATTTTTTAGTGCTGCATCCATCGTGTATAGATGCCACATTTTTCTTTATCCATTCATCTATTGAATTGCATCTAGGTTGGTTACACAGTCTAGGTATTGTGAATTGTGCCACTATGATCATTGATGTGGCAGTATCCCTTTAGTACACTCTTTTAAGATCCTCAGGGAATAGTCCGAGAAGGGCGATAGCTGGTTCAAATGGTGGATCCATTCCTAGCTTTCCCAGGAATCCCCATACTGCTTTCCATGTTGGCCTCACCAATTTGCAGTCCCACCAGCGGTGTACAAGTGTCCCCTTTTCCCCATATCCTCGTAAACACTTGTTGTTGTTTGACTTCATAATGGCTGCCAATCATACTGGAGTGAGATGGTATCTTAGGGTGGGTTTGATTTGCATTTCTCTGACTGCTAGATATGGTGAGCATTTTTTCATGTACTTGTTGATTGATTGTATGTCCTCCTCGGTGAAGTGTCTTTTCAGGTCCTTGGCCCATTTGTTGATTAGGTTATTTGTTATCTTATTGATAATTTTTTTGAATTCTTTGTATATTCTGGATATTAGGGCTCTATCTGAAGTGTGAGGGGTAAAAATTTGTTCCCGGGATGTAGGCTATCTATTTACTTCCCTTTTTGTTTCTCTTGCAGAGAAAAAAAAACTTTTTAGTATAAGTAAGTCTCATTTTTTTATTCTTGTTAAGAACTCTTGGGCTATGAGCGTCCTATTAAGAAATTTGGAGCCCGACCCCACAGTATGTAGATCGTAGCCAACTTTTTCTTCTATGAAACGCAGTGTCTCTGATTTTATATCTAGATCCTTGATCCATTTTGAGTTAAATTTTGTGCATGGCGAGAGAACGGGATTCAGTTTCATTTTGTTGCATATGGATTTCCAATTTTCCCAGCACCATTTGTTGAAGATGCTATCCTTCCTCCACTGCATGCTTTTAGACCCTTTATCAAATATAATAAAGTTGTAATTTTGTGGATTGGTTTCTGTGTCCTCTCTTCTGTACCACTGGTCCACCTGCATTTTTCGGTACCAGTTCCATGCTGTTTTTGTTACTATTGCTTTGTAGTACAGTTTGAACTCTGGTATCGCTATACCTCCAGATTCACACTTCCTGCTTAGAGTTGCTTTTGCTATTCTGGGTCTTTTATTTTTCGATATGAATTTCATGATTGATTTATCTATTTCTACAAGAAATGCCGTTGGAATTTTGATTGGCATTGCATTAAACCTGTAGAGAACTTTGCGTAATATTGCCATTTTTATGATGTTAGTTCTGCCTATTCATGAACAGGGCACATGTTTCCATCTTCTGACATCTTCTTCTATTTCTCTCTTTAGATTTCTGTAGTTTTCATTATATAAATCTTTCACCTCTTTTGTTAGGTTGATTCCCAAGTATCTTATTTTATTTGAGGATGTTGTGAATAGAGTGGTTTTCCTCATTTCCATTTCAGAAGTTTTTTTTCTGTTATACAGGAATGCATTTGATTTATGCGTGTTAATTATATATCCTGCCACTTTTCTGAATTCATTTATTAACTTTAGCCATTTCTTTGTAGACATTTTTGTGTCTGTTAAATATATTATCATGTCATCTGCAAATAGTGATACTTTAAATTCTTCTTTTCCTATTTTTATGCCTTTAATTTCTTTTGTCTGTTTAATTGCTCTGGCTAGTATTTCAAGAACTAAATTGAATAGAAGTGGTGATAGAGGGCATCCCTGTCTTGTTCCAGATTTCAGAAGGAATGCCTTCAGTTTTTTCTCCATTTAGGATGATGCTAGCCTGAGGTTTAGCATATATAGCTTTTACAATGTTGAGGTAAGTTCCTGTTATCCCTAGTTTTTATAGAGTTTTGAACATAAATGGATGCAGAACTTTGTCAAATGCTTTTCTGCATCTATCGAGATGATCATATAGTTCTTGTCTTTAAGTCTATTGATGTGGTGAATGGCATTTATTGATTTTCGTATATTGAACCATCCTTGCATCACAGGGATGAATCCTCCTTGATGATGTTGCACAATTTTTTTGATATGCTTTTGTACTCGATTTGTCAGAATTTTATTGAGAATTTTTGCATCCAAGTTCATTAGAGAAATTGGTCTGTAGTATTCTTTCTTTGAAGTGTCTTTGTCTGGTTTCGGGATCAGGGTGATGTTGGCCTCATAGAATGAATTTGGAAGAGCTCCTTCTTTTTCTATTTCTTGAAAAAGCTTGAAAAATATTGATTTTAATTCTTCTTTGAAGGTTTTGTAGAAATCCGCTGTATTCCCATCTGGTCCAGGGTTTTTTTTGGGTTGGCAGTCTTTTGATTGCTTCTTCTATGTCTTCCTTTGTTATTGGCCTGTTTAAATTGTTTGTGTCTTCCTGACTCAATCTGGGCAGATTGTATGACTTAAGAAATTTATCAATATCTTCACAATATTCTATTTTATTGGAATATAGTGTTTCAAAATACTTTCTAATTATCTTCTATATTTCTGTAGTGTCTGTTGTGATATTGCCTTTTTTATCCCACATGTTAGTAATTTGAATTCTCTTTCTTCTTCTCTTCCTTAGCCTGGCTAAGGGCCTGTTGATCTTATTTATTTTTTCAAAGAACCAACTTTTAGTTTTATCAATTTTTTCAACTTTTTTTTTGTTTCAATTTCGTTGATTTCT
This sequence comes from Callospermophilus lateralis, assembly GCF_048772815.1. Taxonomy (NCBI): domain Eukaryota; kingdom Metazoa; phylum Chordata; class Mammalia; order Rodentia; family Sciuridae; genus Callospermophilus; species Callospermophilus lateralis. The sequence goes on from NW_027515838.1 coordinate 580,799, forward strand.
GCTCTAAATTTAATTATTTCTTGTCTTCTACTACATTTGCTGTTGTTTTGCTCTTCCTTTTCCAGGTTTTTGTGGTGTAGTTTAAGTTCATTTATTTGTTGTTTTTTTTTTTCTTTTTTTGAGGAAAGAACTCCAAGAAATGAATTTCCCTCTTAAAACTGCTTTCATTGTGTCCCATAGATTCCGGTATGTTCTGTCTGTATTGTCATTTGTCTCTAAGAATTTTTTATCTCCTTCTTTATGTCTTCTGTAACCCATTGGTCATTCAGTAGCATGTTGTTCATTTTCCATGTGATGTAGGATTTTTCCTTCCTTCTTTTCTCATTGATATCCAGTTTCATTCCATTATGATCAGATATGGTGCACGGTATAATCTCCATGCCTTTATATTTACTAAGAATTGCCCTATGGCATAATATATGGTGTATCTTTGAGTAGGATCCATGTGCTGCTGAGAAGAACATGTATCCACTTGATGATGGTTGATATATTCTATATATGTCGGTTAAGTCTAGGTTATTGATTGTGCTGTTGACTTCTATAGTTTCTTTATTCAGTTTTTGTCTAGAGGATCTCTCTAATGCCGAGAGTGGTGTGTTGAAGTCACCCATAATTATTGTGTTGTAGTCTATTTGACTCTTGAACTTGAGGAGAGTTTGTTTTATGAATGTTGCACCTCCATTGCTTGGTGCATACAAATTGATAATTGTTTTTTTCTTGTTGGTGGATGATTCCTTTTAACAGAATATAGTGTCATTCTTTATCCCTTTTGATTAACTTAGGTTTGAAGTTGATATTATTCCATATGAGTATGGCAAATCCTTCTTGCTTCCGAGGGCCATGTGAGTGTTATGATTTTTCCCAACCTTTTACCTTCAGCCTGTGTATGTCTTTTCCTATCATATGAGTCTCCTGAAGGCAGAATATTGTTGGATTTGTTTTTTTGATCCAGGTTACTAGCACATGTCTCTTGATTAGTGAATTTAGGCCATTAACATTTAAGGTTACAATTGAAATATGATTTGTACTTCCAGTCATGTTTATTTATTTATTATATTTTAGTTTGGATAGTTTTTAATTTTTGGTTACTTTCCTCCCGCTTTACTGAGATACTTCCCACTGTTAGTTTTGGGCACTATTTTTTAACTCTTCTTCTTGTAGTATTTTGCACAAAATGCTTTGCAGTGCTGGTTTTCTGGCTGAGAATTGTTTTAGCTTTTGTTTATCGTGAAAGACTTTAATTTCATTGTCAAATCTGAAGCTTAACTTTTCTTTATATGGTATTCTTGGTTGGAATTCTTTTTTTTTTTTCAGCATTTGAATTACACTGTTCCAGGATCTTCTCACTTTCAACGAATGTGATGAAAAATCAGTTGTTAACCTAATTGGTTTACCCCTGAATGTAATCTGCCTCCTTTCTCTTATAGCTTTTAATATTCTCTCCTTGTTCTGTATGTTGGCTATCTTCATAATTATATGTCTTGGAGTTGGTCTATTTTGGTTTTGAATGTTTGGGGTCCTGTAGGCTTCCAGGAATTGGCAATCCAATCCATCATTCATCTCTGGGAAGTTTTATAGAATTATTTCATTTAATATGTTGTCCATTCCTTTGGTTTGAATCTCTATGCCTTCTTCTATCCTGATGACTCTTAAATTTGTTTTTTGTTTTTTTATGACATCCCATATCTTTTGAATAAATTCCTGGTGGGATTTAAGCATCTTTTCTGTGTTTACTCAATTCTTTTCAAGTTGATAAACTTTGTCTTCATTATCTGATGTTCTGACTTCTACTTGATCTAGTCTATTTGTAATATTCTCGTTTGAGTTTTTAATTTGGTTTATATTTTCCTGCATTTCTAGGATTACTGTTTAATATTTTTTTAAGATCTCTATCTCCTGGTAATGCTCATTCTTTGCCATTTGAATTTGTTTGCTTAATTCATTTTCAAAATATACTTTTATTGCTTGGACTTTCTGCCTCATGTCTTCTCTAATATTCCTTTCCATCTGAGTTCGGTATGCCTTGAGTTCTTTCCCTATTCCTGTTTCTGATGCTTCAAGGTCCTCCTGTAGATTTAAGTTGTCCTGCATTGTTTGTACTCCTTTTTTGCCCTTGTTTTTTCATGATGTTCACGTTACTTTCCAGCTCTATTTGATTGTTGTGTTTCTGCTTTATTCTTTAGATTTGTTTTGGTGTTGTATATCTCTGTTGTCTCTCCTTTGTGTTGGTAAACTATGCCTGCTAAAGTGGATTCCGCTTGGAAGTAATTCCGAAGGCCGAGCTCCAGTGATGTCACCTCTCTGCTTTGGCCGGCCCCAGGCTCCTTGCCGAGGTGTCCGAATTGGGGGGTGGGACTTGACTGTCTCTGGTTTGTTTCAGCTCTGGGTCACTGGCAGGCGGGCGGTCTCCAGCCGCCCAATTGCGCGGTTGGTCGCCAGCGGGCAGGCGGTCTCCAGCCGCCCAGTCACGCGGGCAGCAGGTGGGCTGTCGCCGTTGGGTTGTCAATCTCTAGCCACGCAGTCTCACGCTCGGTTGCCGGCGGGCGGGCATTCCTCAGCCCCCCAGTCACTCAGGCAGTGGGTGGAATGTCATGTGCAGGCCTGCGGTCTCCAGCCGCCCAGTTACAAGGGCCTGCCTTCTAGTCCTTTGGTTTCTCCTGCTTGTCCTGGTTTCTTTTTCTAGACCAGATTTCCCCTGAGTGATGCCTCTCGGCAGTTCAAACTGTACTCTGTGCCTGCCGTTTGTTGGGTGTGGAGGGTGTCTTTTGGGAACCCAGACACTCTATTGTTTTGAGTTTTTCCACTTACCCCTCCCCCAGCACTGGCTATACACGTTTCGTTATGGCCACTGATGGTAGGGGGAGTCGAAAGTCAGGTGTCTCTAGTTTTTCTTGCGTCTTTATGCAGGCTTGCTCTGATTAACCCTCCCCCGGAAAGCCTAGGAGACATTTTATGCGAATTCCCCGCTGTATGAGAGATGAGCTGAGTAACACACATCTGTTTTATTGTTGCAGTCTATTGGAGAGGGGCGGTGGTTACTTCAGATCTCAAAGATGGTGGCCGCTTGTTTCCTTGGTGGAGTTTCTTTTGTGGGGGATAGAACTATACCACTTTCTTCCCTGTCTGAATTCCCAAACTCAGCCCGGGGATCAGTGGGAGCTCAGCCGGCAGGATTCCACAGAATCCGCAGCAACATTTCTCCCTGCTTCAGGTCCCTTCTCGGTGGTGCCCCGCCATCTGAAACAGCAGGCCTGGCTGCATGATTCAATCAGCCCGGATCTCTGATTGCACAGTTGGCTATTGGGAACCCCGGCACTCTATTGTTTTGATTTTTTTTTTCCGCTTGCCCCTCTCTCAGCGCTGGCTAGACAGGTTTTTTTCACCACTGATGGGAGGGGGAGTTGAAAGTCAGGTGCCTCTAGTTTTCCCCTATCTTTATGCAGGCTCCCTCTGATAATCTCTCCCGCAGAAAGCCTAGGAGAGATTTGATGCAAATTCCCCGAAGTATGGGAAATGAGCTGAGTAACAGCACCTGTTTTATTGTTGCAATCTGTAGCGGAGTGTCTGTCGTTACTTCAGCTCACCAAGATGGTGGCCGTTGGTTTCCTTCGTGGAGTTTCTATTGTGGGGGTTAGAACTGTACCACTTCCTTCCCCATCTGAAACCCTGAACTCAGCCCAGGGCTCAGTGGGGACTCTACTGGCAGAATTCCACAGAATCTGCATCAACGTTTCTCCGTGATTATTGATCGCATCTCGGTGGTGCCCTGCTGTCTGTAGCCAGTGGACGGGTCGCGCGGATCAGTCAGACAGGATCTCCGGTCGCAGAGTTGGCTCATGTTTGGGACTCATTTACCGGACCTCAGTGCTAGAAATCCTTCTTCTAGGTTTCAGTGCACCCCCATTTTGCTGTAAGTTCCTAACAAGATAGTTTTTTGTCGTTCTTAGTCGTTACTCACCTGCGCAGTGGTGCGGTACACTGGGTATGATGCTCTCTATTCGCGGCCATCTTGCAATGTCAAAATATTATGATTTGTATGCACCATTCACTAAAGTTAGTTTTCAGTATTAGGAAACAAATATGTATTTCAGGTGGATGAATATTTCTGAGAATAATCTTGTGAAAAGTTCATTATAAATCCTCATACATGAATATGAATAATTTTAGGAAGTGTATAATAAGACACATATATTTCATATTTTGAAAAATCGGGAGAGTATATATATATATATATATATATATATATATATATATATACACACACACACACAAACACACACACCGAGACATTAAAAAGTAGCAATATATATGCCAATCGAAATTCATCATTAAATATATAACATCCACTTATCGAAAAATATACATTTTACTGAAAATGGATTTATGCATAATGTTGGTCAACTAGGAAGCTCACCCATAGGTTGAATTTTCTGTTCCAACAGAGGTTAGGAGGAGTGATCTCTTCTCACAATTTTTATCTGCCATGTCAGCCACCTCAGAAGAATGTACATGTGATACCAGGTAGGATTCTATTTGTGCATATTAAAATACATGTGCTTAATAGGCTACAGAAAAAGGGAGAGAGGAATTCACATATTTGTTAATTTTAAAAACACATGGAGAACTATGTCAATAAACATTAAGGGATGTCCAACTACATACCATGCCTTCTCTGAATTGCTGGTATTTGTATTCTTTTTGGGTTACTATTCTCCATCATATAAGGATTAGTAGTCAGAGTCTAGTAGGGTATGGGTTAGTGTCAGAGATTCAGTATTTCAAATGGAAAATAGGAAAGTAAACCCAATGTGTTTGCAAATATGTGCTACACAAAAATCTTCCCACTCACATTAAAAACAATCCCTTGATATTACCCTCACTGGAAGAAATACACAATTAGAGGATAAGAGTTAGAAAATCTGTGAATACATACCCGGAATGGAATATGCTGAGGAGTTCACAACCTTGGAGGTGGTAGATGAGTTTCCAAAAGTAAAAGACAAGGTAAACACTCCACAACATGGAGCTCTGCAGGCCTAAAGACTTCTTGAGATACTGCCTCTGAGTTGGGACACTTAAAATGTATGTTGTTGTCGGTAGCTTTAGCATCCTATGTAGTGAGACCATCAATACTGGGTCAACATCTATGTGACCTGGAGGACATGGTATCTTATTTTCCAATTAAAATGAGGCAGCAGTGCTGAATTCTCACTTTGTGGGTAAACTGTGGCAACTGGGGGATAAGTGTCTCTCCGTGTGGACTGTGAAGCCATTTGGTCATACTCTACTTTTCGTGGTGATTCTTGCTGCTGCACTGGGAGTTTGGTATTGGCTTAATGAAATACAAGGAGTTTACCTGGGACACAGTGCTGGAGGGAGTTCTGTCACGTGTGGTGGGACAGGGTCTCCAGGAGAATGCACCAACCAGGCTTATGTCCAACATAGCTTGCCCCCTTGACCATATCAACCTGATTCTGAACATTGCCCAGAAACCTATCCATATAACAAGATGCCTTTACATATAAGGGTCTGCTGGCTGCATCATGTCAGTCACAAGCCATTTGAAAGCCAATGGCCAATCCACATGAAACCACCAGAGATGGTTTATCTCACACCTACCCACCTTTGCTGTAGGCCCACTACTCAGCAGGTTCCAACTTACTGGCATCTCTGTTCTACACCATTTTTGTGAAACCCAGTCAATCAAGGCACTTTCTCGTACACTCATGATCACCAACAGGATCTCCAATGGTTTTCCAGTGCCACCTGGTAATGGGAATTTCAAAAATTTCATGGTATTTATCGAGCCCATTTTTTAAGGTTGAAGTTGGAGGCACTGAGGGTTTCATTTAATTCAGTAACCATTAAATGGTGAGGAAGCCCATTTCAATGAAAGCTCTGGAAGACTCTCACAGGCAAGGCTTCCCAAAGAGTTGCCAAATGGTCACATAAAGCCAGGCATATTGAGGTCTAAATGTAAAATCCTTGCGTGTTTTGACTCTCAACTATGGGTGCTAATTCTTTCAGAAAAAAATTATGTGATAACCTGGCTGAGATTCCCTGTGCTCTGTGGAAAGCCTTCCTGGGCACAGATCTCAGTTTCCAAGGGTGACTCTCATGCATGGCCTCCTAAAATCCCAACAAAACTCATGGCAATACCTCTCTGAGATCAGTTCCAGAACTCAGTCTCTAAGGGGAATCACACTAGAATTCAAGACCAGGTGGAGCCAGTCATATTTTTCAACAACCACACTAATAACCACAATTAAAACCAGAACACTTCCACATGGCCGTCATCTTCTTCCATATAGATACTCATTTTATCCTCTGGCTGGAGGTTTCCATGAGGGGCACAGCCCAAGACAGTGTCCAAAATAAGCTCCCTTGCCCCTCATTTGCTTAACGTTGGGGTGGCCTGAACACCTTCCTGTGAACCATGACTTATCAAATAGGCCTGCCGTTAATACTGCTCTGCTTCTCCAATTTGAGGACTACTGACTGTGGGGTTTAGATTCTTCATGTGAATTGGAATCATTGGAATCACCTATGGGCTAGCCTCTGAAGGGCTTTGAAGAACTCATTTGACCCAAAGGCACCCTATTCTCACTTGATAGAGGTCAGGAACCTTACAGAGGTAGGGAGAGACTTCATCCACAAAAACTGCTCTTTTGGCCATTTTGGTTTTGGATGAACACGTGGGATGCATAAGGTGCTGAGTATCTAACCACAGCCTCACACAGGGCCAAGAGGCTGTTTCAGAAACATCCATTTCCAAAGCAATTAAGCAAAGAGCCACAGGTGATGCCCATTAATTTCCATTTGAAAACAGTTTTCTTCAGGCTTCACAAATTAGTGTCCTGAGGTAAAGACCTTCCTGAAATTCAGGGCAACAGAACAATAGGTAAGCAAAAGGCCCAAAGAAGGGTTTCTCCACTGAGACTTTCCTGGTCCCACTGATATCTGAGTTTTCTTAGATTCTCGCCATTCCCTTCAGCTATCCAGTACATCACCATTTCACAGAGCTTGGAGGTGGTACATATCTTGGACACAAAACCATGAGGCTATTCTGGAGAGTTTCCAGAATTCAGGAAGAAAACAGAAACTACTGAGAGCAGATGTTGCCCTTCAATAAGACAAGCTGCAGTCCATTTGTAAATTGGGCAGGATGAATGCTTGGAAGCTTTCTACTAGACAGGACACATCCATTGATGCATTCTCTTTTCTAATGTCTACAATCACGGACAGAGTGGGATACACAGACATAGAAGCACTCGCCTTGTCAAACCATTTACTGGAAACAGTCCACACCAATCCAAACAAAGAGCCTTTCCTACCTATTCTCAGAACATGAGACAAAACCACAAACCCACACACACACACTCAAAGGCACCTCCTTTGCTCAAGTAAGTCTGTGACTATCCATAGTGTCCTCAGAATGGTGGGCCATTGTATGTTCCCCCAAAATGGCCTGTCCTGTATCAGATCTGGTCTCCTTGGCCAACACTTTGAAGTTGTTAGGAGCCATGGGTGAGCCACTACCTGCTTTCCCAGGAAAAGCTCCTCTTCAGAGCTTTCCTGTCATTTGGCCATCATCACATCAGTAGGTACTAAGAAAGACTGACTCTGTTCTTGGTAAATCAAAACAAGTGAGACCACTGGGACTGGGACTGTGACTGGCTCTTGGTGCCTGTCTTCCAGGATCAAACGTCCAGAGAGTTCCATCACCAAGGCAGTGAGGTGAGGTCATTTCCTTCAGGAACTGAAAGAGGTCACTGACTTGGCAACCACTTTGTCCTAACAGTTACTTCTAAGGGTCCCATGAGATGGAGGCTGTCCCTACTTCCTGTCACACTTTCACAGTTAGAATGGTATACCAACCATAGGTACCTGAGAACAGCTCTCCACACAGGCCTGGTTTGGTCCATCTTCTCTACATTAAGAAGGTAGAGGCTGATTCAGACACATCCCTTCATCCTGACCAGATAGTTTGCCATGGAAGATGTCTTTTGCTCTCTCAGGTCCTTCATAGCTTCCTTCATCATCTCAGGGGATCATTTCTGCATATACCTTTGATGTTCTCAGCAGGTGGAAGATCCCCTACATTCCTGTATTGTAAGACCAACTCTGTCCCTCCTCTTCTGTAAAGTTAGATTGAGGGAAAAGTGTATGTTTAGGGTTAATAACATGTTTGATTTGCGTTAGGAATCTTTCTGCCGGATGAATAATGGTATTTGGAGCCTGTGATATTTACAAAAATATATAGGTAAAATATAAGTATAAAAACAGAAATCTAGGTAAGATTGGAAGCCAGAAGGGAACTGGGCCCTTGAGTGGGATACTTAGGTTTGAATTATGTTCTGCACATGTGTCTCAGATAAATTGATATACAATGGCATAGGACCTTATACCTTGGATAATTGATTGTCGAAGAGAACATCGAGTCAAAAAACTATAGTCAGTAGCATTAGGAAGATAGTCAGTAGGTTTAGAAAGAAGAGTGAGTATAGGATTTGGACCAAAAGTTCTTTAGCAATAGGGTTTCGGGTAGAGAGTGAATGTAAATGTCAGCATATGTGAAGTGTCAGTCACAATGATGAACTGGGGAAAATATGTATGAAAGCAGGTATCAATAAAGATATTACCAAATCAGGCAAAGTATGAAGTGAGTGATAGGATTAGACATTTTCAACATGGTTGAGGTTGAATATATAATCTTAGGAAGAAACAAATATGTAGTCACCAATTTGATTTACATTTGAGAGCATTAGGCAACCTGGACATGGTTCTTTTTAGTAATCCACGCTCCCTTGGCATTTAGGCTTTGATACAATCATGAGTGTGACCTTCGTTTTTTGTGTCCAGAATATTCCTGTGATAAAATCTATATATAGATAAGGTGACATGAGTATTTCTTCCACCATTTCTGGGAGCAATATTTTGAAGACGTATAAATTAGTATTGAAGGGACAAAGAAGAGTACACTGTATCTATTAATATAGAGATAATGCATTAATAGACAATACTGTGAATAAAAAGCATAACTGGTTCCAACTTTAAATAATGGATTGAATTGAATCGTGAACATATAGAGGAAATCTTATATTGATATACAATTATTCATTCCAACCAGTTATACATCTAATGTTAATATTAATGTTATGGTTCATCATGAAGAGTGTGTGAGTTTAGCTTCGAAATTGATTATGGAAATTGAAAATAATGTATTTGGAAAGAAGTCTCATGAAAAGACCAGTCAAGTAACATGGAGGAATACATGTGTTCTGAAGCAAGAAGTGTTTGAAAGTGAAACAAATTCCTATATATTTTAAACTTGTGGAAGAAATACATATCCTATGATGTGCAAAAACTGAAGAAATAGTAATGTACCAGTGTTGGATTAAAATGAAGGTCAATATAGACATCATGTCCCATAGGAATCTACTGGCATTGATGTTAAACTGGGTCAGTTACTGTAGAAATATTAGGATTTGTAAACACCATTGATTGAAATTAGTTTTCAGTACTGGGAAATAAATATGTATTTCAGGTGGATGAATATTTCTGAGAATTATCTTCTGAAAAGTTGATTATAAATTTATATACATGAACATGAATGAATTTACAGAGTGTGTATAAGTCACATACCTTTCATATTTTGAGAAATCTGGAGTGTATATATATATATATATATATATATATATATATATATATATATATATATTAAATAAACACAAATATACATTAAAAAGTATCAATATATATGCTAATCGTAATTCATCATGTAATATACATCATTCAAAGATGCAAAATATTTATTATACTGAACATGGATTTATGTATAATATTGTTCTACTGGGAAGCTTACACATAGTTTGAATTTTCAGTTCCCACAGCGTTTAGGAGGACTGATCTCTTCTCACAATTTGTATCTGCCAATTCAGCCAACTCATGAAAATGTACGTGTGATACCAGGTAGGATTCTGTATGTGCATATAAAAATACATGTGCTGAGTAGGCTACAGAGAAAGGGAGACAGGAATTCACATATTTGTGAACTTTATAAACACATGGAGGACTATTTCAATTAAAAATTGAGTAGATTTATAACACCTACCCTTAATCATGCAAAAGGGAAGTCCAACTGTACAGCATGCCTCCTCTGAACTGCTCGTATTTTTATTCTATTTGGGTATTATTCTTCATCATATTAGGATTAGTAGTCAGAGTATAGTAGGGTATGAGTTACTGTCAGGGATTCAGTATTTCGAATGGAAAATTGGAAATGGATCAATGTGTATGCAAATTAGTGTTACACAAAAATTTTCCCACTCTCATTTAGAACAATAACTTGACATTACCTTCACCCCAAGTAAGACACAATTAGAGAAAAAGAGTTTGAAAATCTTTGAATTCATACCTGAAATGAAAACTGCTCCGGATTTCACAACCTTGGAGATGGTAGAGGAGTTTCCAAAAGTAAGGGACAATGTAAAAACTCCACAAACATGAAGATTTGCCAGCCTAAAGACGTCTGGAGAAACTGCCTCTAAGATGGACAGTTGAAATATATGTAGTTTTCAGGAACTTTAGCTTTTTTTCTAGTAAGACCATCAAACGTCTTTATGCATCTCTGTGACCTGGAGGACATGGTTTATAATTTTCCAATGAACATGAAGCAGTAGTGCTGAATTCTCTCTTTGTAGGTGAACTATGGCCACTGGGGGCTATGTGTCTCCCCATGTGGACTGTGAAGCCATTTCATCATCCTCCACTTTTTATAGTGTCTCCTGCTGCACTGAGAGTTTTGTATTTGCTTCATGAAATACAAGGAGTTAAACTTGACCACAGTCCTGGAGGGAGTTCTGTCACATATGGTGGGTCAGGGACTGCAGGAGAATGCACCAACAGGACTTGTATACCACATAGGTTGCCTCCGTGACCATAGCAACCTGATTCTGAACATTGCCCTTAAACCTCTCCATATAACATGATGCGTTTACATACAATGTTCTGCTGGCTGCACCATGTCAGTCACAAGCCATTTGGAAGACAATGGCAGATCCACATGACCCCACCACAGATGTTTTATCACACACTTAATCACCTCTGCTCTAGGCCCACTATTCTGCAGGCTCCAAATTACTGGCATCTCTGTTCTACACCATATTCATGAAAGCCTGTTAATCAAGGCACTGTCTGGTACACTCATGATCAGCAACAGGACATCCAAAGGTTCTTCAGTGCCACCTGGTCATTGGAATTTTAAATATTTCATGGTATTTATCTAGCCAATTTTCAAGGATGAAGTTGGAGGCACTGTTTATTTCAATTCATTCAGGAATCATTCAATGTTGAGGAAGATCATTTCAATGAAAGCTCTGGAGAACTCTCACAGGCAAGGCTTCCCAAAGAGTGGCCAAAAGGTCACATGAAGCCACGCCCATTGAGGTCTAAAATTGAGGTCCATGTGTTTTTTGACTATCAAATATGGCTGCCAAGTCTTTCAGAATTAAATCATGTGATATCCTGTCTGAGATTCCCAGTGCTCTGTGGAAAGCCACCGTGGGCATAGATCTCAGTTTCCAAGGGCGACTCTCATGCGCGGCCTCTTAAAATCCCCACACAATTTATGGCAATTCTTCTTTGATATGTGTTCCAGAACTCAGGCTCTAAGGGGAATGACACCAGAGTTCAAGCCCAGGTGGATCCAGTCATCTCTTCCAACTGCCACAAGAATGACCACAATTAAAACCAAAAGACACCCACATGGCCCTCATCTTCTTAAATATAGACATTCATCTTAACCTCTGGCTGGAGGTTACCATGCAGGATGCATCCCAAGAGAGTGTCCAAAATAATGTCGCTTGCCCCTCATTTGCCTAAAGTGAGGGTGACATGGACACCCTTCCTGTGAACCAGGAGTGATCAAATAGGCCTACCATTAATACTGCTCTCCTTCTCCAATTTGAGGCCTACTGACTCTCAGGTATAGATTCTTTATGTGATATGGAATCTTGAGAAAACACAAGCACCTCTGCAGGGATTTGAAGAACTCATTTGACCTAAAGGACTCCTATTCACACTTGATGGAGGTAAAGAACCTAACAGAGGAAGGCAAGAGACTCATCCACAATGAGTGATTTTTTGCAATTTTGGTTTTGATTGCACAAATGGAATCTATCTTTAGATCTACCATGTGCTGAGCATCTAAGCCACAACCTCACACAGGCCCAAAAGGCTGATTCGGACACGTCCCTTTTCAAAGCAATTAAGCAAAGAGCCACATGTTATGCCCATTTATTTCCATTTGAAAACAGTTTTCTTCAGGCTTCACAAAGGGGTGGCCTGAGGCAAAGACCTTCTTGACATTCAGGGCAACATAACCATAAGTATGCAAATGAACCAAAGCAGGGTTTCTCCACTGAGAGTTTACTGGTCACACAGATATTTGAGTTTTCTAAGATGTTCCCATTCCCTACAGCTATCAAGCACATGGCCATGTCACAGAGCTTGGAGGTGGTACACATCTTGGACTCAAAACCATGGGCCTATTCTTGAGGTTTGCCGGAATTCAGGAAGAAAACAGGAACTTAGAAAGTTAGTAGGTGTTTCTTATGCATAAGACGAGCCACAGTCCATTCCTAAATCGGGCAGGAAGAATGCTGGGAAGCATTCTACTAGACAGGACACATCCTTGATGCATTCTCTTTTCTAATGTCTACAACCACGGACAGAGTGGGAAACACAGACATAGAAGCACTCGCCTTGTCTAACGACTTACTAGAAACAGTCCACTCCAATCCAAACAAACTGCCTTTCCTACCTATTCTCAGAACATGAGACAAAACCACAAACTCACACCCATACCGACAAAGACACCTCCTTAACTCAAGTAGGTCTGTGAATATCCAGAGTGTCCTCTGACTGGTGGACCATAATATGTTCCCCTGAAATGGCCTGACCTGTGTCAGATCTGGTCTTCTTGGCTAACTCTGTGAAGGTGTCAGGAGCCAGAGGTGAGCCACTACCTGCTTTCTCAGAAACGGCTCCTCTTTAAAGCTTTCCTGGCATTTGGCCATCCTCACATCAGTAGTTACCAAGAAAGACTGACTCTGTCTTTGGTAAATCCAAACAAGTGTGACCACTGGGACTGAGACTGGGACTGGCTATGGGTGACTGGCTTCATGAATCCCAAGTTCAGAGATTTTAATCACCAAGGAAGTGAGGTGAGGTCACTTCCTTCAGGAACTGAATGAGGTTACTGCCTTGGCAACCACTTTGTCCTACCAGTGGCTTCCAAGTGTCACATGAGAAGGAGGCTGCCCCTACTTCCTGTTACACTTTCACAAGATAGAACGGTATATCAATCATAGGCGCCCTGGGACAGCTACCCACACAGGCTGGGTTTGGTCCATTTTCTCTACATTAAGAAGAGAGAGGCTGATTCAGTCAGAACCCTTCATCCTGACCAGGTTGTTTGCCATTGAAGATGACTTTTGCTCTCTCAGGTCTTTCATAGCTGCCTTCATGTTCTTCAGAGATCATTTATGCATGTACCTTTGAGGTTTTCATCAGGTGAAAGATCTCATACAACTCTATCCCTGCTCTTCTGTAAAGTTAGATTGATGGAACAGTGAATGGTTAAGGTTAACAACATGTTTGATTTGGGTTAGAAATCATTCTGCTGGATGAATGATGGTATTTGGAACCTAAAATATTTAAAAGAATATAGAGGTGAAATATAATTATGAAAACAGAAATCTAGTTTAGATTCGAAGCCCAGAATGGCATTGGGACCTTGACTGGGATAATTAGCATTGAATTATGTTATGCACAGATGTCTAAGATGAATCTATAATCAATGGCATAGGATCTTCTACCTTGGATGATTGAATGTACAAGAGAACATCGAGTCAAACAGGGACAGTCGGTAGGATTAGGAAGATAGTCGGTAGGTATAGGAAGAAGAGTGAGTATAGTATTTGAAACAAAAGTTCTTTAGCAATAGGGTTTTGGTTAGAGAGTGAATATTTGTCAGCACATGTGAAGAGTCAATCACAATGATGAACTTGGGAAATATGTAGGAAAGCAGATATCAATGGAGACATTACAAAATCAGGCAAACTATAAAGTGATAGGATTAGACTTTTTCAAAGGGTTCAGGTTGAATATATAATCTTAGGAAGAAACACATATGTAGTCACGAATAGGATTGACATTTGAGAGAATTAGGCAATGTGGACATGGATGTTTTTAGTAATCCATGCTCACTTTCCATTTAGGCTTTGGTACAATAATAAGTGTGACCTTTGCATTTTGTGTCCAGAATATTACTGTAATAAAATGTATATGTAGATCAGGTGGCATGCGTATTTCTTCCACCATTTCCAGGAGCAATATTGTGAAGACGAATAAATTAGTATTGGGGGTACAAAGAGGCGTATGCTGTGTCTATGAATATAGAGATTATGCATACATAGATCATACTGGGAAAAAATATAACTGGTTCCAATTAAATAATGGATTGAATTGATATCTGAAAATATATAGGAAATCTTATATTGATATACAATCATTCATTCCAAAGAGTTATACATCTAATGGTAATCTTAGAGTTATGGTTTATAATGAAGGGTGTGTGAGTTTTGTTTCAAAAGTGATTACGGAAATAGAAAATAATGTGTTTGGAAAGAAGTCTCATGAGAAGACCAGTCAAGAAACATGGAGGAATACATGTGTTCTGAAGCAGAAAATGATTGAAAGTGAACCAAATGCCTATAAACTTCCTAACTTGTGGAATAAATATATATCCTATTATGTGCATAAACTGAAGAAATAGTAATGTAACAGTGTTGAATAAAAATGAACTTCAAAATACACATCATGTTCCATAAGGAATCTACTTGCATTGATGTAAACTTAGGTCAGTTACTGTAGAATGGAAAATTGCAAAATAAATCCAATCTGGAATGGGAATTCTCAGGAGTTCACAACCTTGGATATGGTGGAGGAGTTTCTCAAAGTAAGGGACATTGTAAACACAACACAAACATGGAGCTCTGCTGGCCTAAAGACTTCTTGAGAAACTGGCTAAGAGGTTGGGCACTTAAATTTATATTGTTGTCTGGAGCTATAGCTTCTTTTGTAGTGAGACCATCAAAGCTGGGTGTGCATCTATGTGACCTGGAGGACATGGTATCTTATTTTATAATGAACATATGGCAGCAGTACTGAATTCCCTCTTTGTAGGTAAACTGTGGCCACTGGGGGCTAAGTGTCTCCCCATGTGGACTGTGAAGCCATTTGTTCATTCTCCATTTTCGTGGTGTTTCTTGCTGCTGCACTGGGAGTTTGGTATTTGCTTAACTAAATACAAGGAGTTCAACGGGGACAAGTGCTGGTGGCTACCCCTACTTCATGTGACACTTTCACAAGTTGGAATGGTATATCAACCATAGGCACCCGGGAACAGCTCTCCACACAGGCCATGTTTGGTCCTTCATATCTGCCTACATCTTCTCCAGGGGTCATATCTGCATGGACATTTGAGGTTCTCAGCAGGTGGAAGATCCCCTATATTCCTGTATTGTAAGACCAACTCTGTCCCGCTCTTCTGTAAAGTTAGATTGAGGGAACAGTGTATGGTTAGCATTAATAACTTGGTCAATTTGGGTTAGGAATTATTCTGAGGGATGAATAATGATATTGGGAATCTGCTATATTTATAAGAACATAGAGGTGAAATATATGTATGAAAACAGAAATCTAGGTAAGATTTGAAGCCCAGAAGGGAATTGGGCCCTTGATTGGGATACTTAGCATTGAACTACCTTCAGCAGAGATTTCTTGGATAAATCAATATACAATGGCATAAGACTTTGTACCTTGGATGATTGAATTTAGAAGGGAACATCAACTCCAAAAGGGATAGTCGGTAAGATTAGAAAGACAGTCGGTAGTTTTCGGAAGAAGTGTGAGTATAGAATTTGGAAAAAAAAAATTCTTTAGCAACAGGGTTTCGATTAGAGAGTGAATGCCAATGTCAGCACATGTGAAGAGTCATTCACAATGATGAACTAGGGAAAAAATGTAGGAAAGCAAATATCAAGGAAGACAATAGGAAATTAGGCAAAGTACAAAGTGATTGTTAGGATTAGACATTTTCAACAGGATTGAGTTTGAATATATAATCTTAGGAAGAAACAAATATGTAGTCACCAAAGAATGACATTTGAGAGCATTAGGCAACCTGGACATGGATGTTTTTAGTAATCCATGTTCACTTTCCATTTAGGCTTTGTAAAATCATAAGTGTGACCTTTGCAGTTTTGTCAAGAATATTACTGTGATAAAATGTATATGTAGATCAGGTGACTTGAGTATTTCTTCCACCATTTCCGGGAGCAATATTGAGAAGACGTATAAATTAGTATTGGGGGTACAAAGAGGTGTACGCTGTGTCTGTGAATATAGAGATAATGCATGAATAGACCATACTGTGAATAAATAATATAACTGGTTCCACTTTAAACAATTCATTTAATTGATATCTGAAAATATACAGGAAATCTAATATTGATATAAAATCATTCATTCCAACCAGTTATACATCTAATGGTAATATTAGGTTATGGTTTATCATGAAGGGTGTGTCTGATTTTCTTCAAAAGGATAATGGAAATAGAAAATAATGTGTTTGGAAAGAAGTCTCAAAAAATCCAGTCAAGAAACCTGGAGGAATACATGTGTTCTAAAGCAGGAAGGGATTTAAAGTGAACCAAATGCCTCTAAATTTGTGAACTTGTGGATGAAATATATATGCTATGATGGGCTAAACGTGAAGAAATAGTAATGTAGCAATGTTGAATAGAAATGAAGTTCAAAATAGAAATCATGTCCCATAGGAATCTATTGCATTGATGTTAAACTGGGTCAGTTAATGTAGAAATGTTAGGATTTGTATGAACCATTAACTGAAGTCAGATTTCAGTAATGGGAAACAAATATGTATTCAAGGTGGATGAATATTTCTGAGAATAATCTTCTGAAAAGTTGATTATAAATCCACATACATGAACATGAATGAATTTAAGGAGTTTATATAATACACATATATTTCATATTTTAGAAAACTTGGAGAGTCACACACACACACACACACACACACACACACATGCACAGACATTAAAAGTAGCAATATATATGCCAATCGCATTTCATCATGAAATATATATAATCCACATATCGAAAAATATTCATTTTGCTTAACATGGATTCATGTATAATGTTGTTCTACTAGGAAGCTGACATAGGTTGAATTTTCAGTGTCAACAGCGTTTAGGAGGAATGATCTCTACTCACAATTTTTATCTTCCAAGTCAGTAGCCTCAAAAGAAATTATGTGTGATACCAGGTAGGATTCTATATGTGCGTATAAAAACACATGTGCTGAATAGGCTACAGAGAAAAGGAAACAGGAAGTCACATATTCGTTACCTTTAAAAACACATGTAGAACTATTTCAATTAAAAATTGACAATTTTTATAATACCTACCCTTTATCATGCAAAAGGCAAGACCTAGTATACACCATGCCTCCTCTGAACTGCTTGTATTTCTATTCTCTTTGGGTTATTTTTCTTCACCATATTAGGATTAATCGTCAAAGTCTAGTAGGGTATGGGATAGTGTCAGAGATTCAGTATTTTGGATGGAAAATAGGAAAATGAATCCAATGTGTACGCAAACATATGCTACACAAAAATCTTCCAACTCTCATCAAGAACAATGCCTTGTCATTACCTTCGACCCTAGTAAAACACAATTAGAGGAGAAGAGTTAGAAAATCTGTGAATTCATATGTGGAATAAAATATACTCAGTAGTTCAAAAAATTGGAGGTGGTAAAGGAGTTTCCAAAAGTAAGGGAAAGTTTAAACAGTCCACACACATGGAGCTCTGCTGGCCTAAAGACTTCTTGAGAAAGTCCCTCTGAGGTTGGGCACTTGAAATATATTTTGTTGTATGGAGCTTTAGCTTCCTTTGTAGTGAGACCATCAAAGATGGGTCTGCATCTATGTGACCTGGAGGACATGGTTTCTTATTTTCCAATGAACATGAGACCGTAGTGCTGAATTCTCTCTTCCTAAGTAAACTGTGGACACTGGAACCTAAGTGTCTCCCCGTGTGAACTGTGAAGCCATTTGGTCATCCTCCACTTTTCGTGGTGTTTCTTGCTGCTGCACTGGGAGTTTGGTATTTGCATCACGAAATACAAGGAGTTCAACTGGGACACAGTGCTGGAGGGAGTTCTGTCACGTGTGTATGGTCAGGTTCTGCAGGAGAATGCACCATCCAATATTCTATCTCTCATTGTTTGCCCCCGTGTCCATAGCAACCTGATTCTGAACATTTACCTGAAACCAAACCATATAACAATTTGCCTTTACATATAAGGGTCTGCTGGCTGCACCTTGTGAGTCACAAGCCATTCTATATAAATGCCACATTTTTAATCCATTCATCTAATGAAGGGAATCTAGGTTGGTTCCACAGTCTTGCAATTGTGAATTGTGCTGCTATGAACATCGATTTATCAGTATCTCTGTAGCATGCTCTTTTTAGTTCTTTAGGAAATAGACCGAGAAGGGGAATAGGTCAAATGGTGGTTCCATTCCCAGATTTCCAAGAAATCTCCATACTGCTTTCCAAATTGGCTGCACCAATTTGCAGTCCCACCAGCAATGTACAGGTGTGCCCTTTTCCCCACATCCTCGACAGCACATGATGGCGTTTGACTTCATAATGGCTGCCGATCTTACTGCAGTGAGATGGTATCTTAGGGTGGGTTTGTTTTGCTTTTCTCTGACTGCTAGAGATGGTGAGCATTTTTTCATGTACTTATTGATTGATTGTATGTCCTCCTCTGAGAAGTGTCTGTTCAGGTCATTGGCCCATTTGTTGATTGGGTTATTCATTTTCTTATTGTTTAATTTTTTTGAGTTCTTTGTATACTCTGGATATTAGGGCTCTATCTGAAGTGTGAGGAGTAAAGATTTGTTCCAAGGATGTAGGCTCCCTATTTACCTCTCTTATTGTTTCTTTTGCTGAGAAAAATGTATTTAGTTTGAGTAAGTCCCATTTGTTGATTCTAGGGATTAACTCTGGTGCTATGGGTGTCCTATTGAGAAATTTGGAGCCCGA